>NC_135235.1:487831742-488099242 GCF_051348905.1 Ranitomeya variabilis
TCTCTCTTACTCAGAGTGTGCTGCCTAGCCATAATTGCAGCCTGCTGCTTCTTTCCTCCTCTTAATCCTTGAATGGCTCTGACCTCAGCTGTTTAACATGGACGTCCAGAGTTTGTCTTCCAGCCTGAATAATCTTGCTGCTAAGGTGCAAAATATACAAGATTTTGTTGTACATGCTCCTGTGTCTGAACCTAGAATTCCTACCCCAGAGTTTTTTTCTGGGGATAGATCTACCTTCCTGAATTTCAGGAACAATTGCAAATTGTTTCTTTCTTTGAAATCTCGCTCCTCTGGAGACCCTGCTCAGCAGGTTAAGATTGTTATATCTTTCCTGCGGGGCGACCCTCAGAATTGGGCATTTGCATTGGCACCAGGGGATCCTGCGTTGCTCAGTGTGGATGCGTTTTTTCTGGCATTGGGTTTGCTCTATGAGGAACCTAACTTAGAGATTCAGGCTGAAAAAGCTTTATTAGCTCTCTCTCAGGGGCAAAATGAAGCAGAAATATATTGTCAGAAATTTCGGAAATGGTCAGTACTTACTCAGTGGAATGAGTGCGCCTTGGCTGCCAATTTCAGAGAGGGCCTTTCTGAGGCAGTAAAAGATGTTATGGTGGGGTTTCCGGCGCCTACAGGTCTGAATGAGTCTATGACAATGGCTATTCAGATTGATCGGCGTTTACGGGAACGCAAACCTGTACACCAGTTGGCAGTGTCTACTGAACAGGCACCTGAGACTATGCAATGTAATAGAATTCTGTCCAGAAGCGAACGGCAAAACTATAGACGGAAAAATGGGTTGTGTTTTTATTGTGGTGATTCAGCTCATGTTATATCAGCATGCTCTAAACGCACAAAAAAGGTTGATAAGTCTTTTGCCATTGGCACTTTGCAGTCTAGGTTCATTTTGTCTGTGACTCTGATTTGTTCATTGTCATCCATTTCCGTAGATGCCTATGTAGATTCGGGCGCTGCCCTGAGTCTTATGGATTGGTCATTTGCCAAGCGCTGTGGTTTTTGTCTGGAGCCTCTGGAGGTCCCTATCCCCTTGAAGGGAATTGACTTTACACCATTGGCTAGGAATAAACCACAATATTGGACACATGTGACTATGCGTATGACTCCCGTTCATCAGGAGGTGATTCGCTTCCTTGTACTGTATAATCTACATGATGTCCTAGTGCTTGGTCTGCCATGGTTACAAGCTCATAATCCAGTCCTTGACTGGAAAACAATGTCTGTGTTAAGCTGGGGATGTCAGGGGGTTCATGATGATGCACCTCCGATTTCCATCGCTTCGTCTACTCCCTCTGAGGTCCCTGCGTTTTTGTCTGACTATCGAGATGTTTTTGAGGAGCCTAAGCTCAATTCGCTCCCTCCTCATAGGGATTGCGATTGCGCTATAGATTTAATTCCTGGCAGTAAATTTCCTAAAGGTCGTTTGTTTAATCTGTCTGTGCCAGAGCATACTGCTATGCGGGATTATATTAAGGAGTCCTTGGAAAAGGGACATATCCGTCCATCTTCATCCCCTTTAGGAGCAGGTTTTTTTTTTGTGGCCAAAAAAGATGGTTCCCTGAGGCCTTGTATAGATTATCGTCTTTTGAATAAAATTACAGTCAAATATCAGTACCCTTTGCCATTATTGACTGATTTGTTTGCTCGCATTAAGGGGGCTAAATGGTTTACTAAGATAGATCTTCGGGGTGCGTATAATCTTGTGCGAATAAAGCAAGGGGATGAGTGGAAAACCGCATTTAATACGCCTGAGGGCCATTTTGAGTATTTGGTAATGCCTTTTGGACTTTCTAATGCTCCTTCAGTCTTCCAGTCCTTTATGCACAATATTTTCCGTGAATATCTGGATAAATTTATGATTGTGTATTTGGATGATGTTTTGATTTTTTCTGATGATTGGGAGTCCCATGTCCAACAGGTCAGGAAGGTATTTCAGATTTTGCGGGCCAATTCTTTGTTTGTAAAGGGCTCAAAATGTCTTTTTGGGGTCCAGAAGATTTCTTTTTTGGGGTACATCTTTTCCCCTTCTACTATTGAGATGGATCCTGTCAAGGTTCAGGCTATTTGTGACTGGACGCAACCTACTTCTCTTAAGAGTCTTAAGAAATTCTTGGGCTTTGCTAATTTCTACCGTCGCTTCATAACTAATTTTTCTAGTGTGGTTAAACCTTTGACTGATTTGACTAAGAAGGGTGCTGATGTTGCTGATTGGTCTCCTGCGGCTGCGGAGGCCTTTCGGGAACTTAAGCGCCGGTTTTCTTCTGCTCCTGTGTTGCGCCAGCCAGATGTTTCACTTCCTTTTCAGGTTGAGGTTGATGCTTCCGAGATTGGTGCGGGGGCGGTTTTGTTGCAGAGAAGTTCCGATGGCTCGGTGATGAGGCCATGTGCGTACTTTTCTAGAAAATTTTCGCCCGCCGAGCGGAATTATGATGTTGGTAATCGGGAGCTTTTGGCCATGAAGTGGGCATTTGAGGAGTGGCGTCATTGGCTGGAGGGTGCTAAACATCGTGTGGTGGTCTTGACTGATCACAAGAATCTGATTTACCTTGAGTCTGTCAGGCGTCTGAATCCTAGACAGGCTCGTTGGGCGTTGTTTTTCTCCCATTTCAATTTTGTGGTCTCATACCTGCCAGGTTCAAAGAATGTTAAGGCGGATGCTCTTTCTAGGAGTTTTGTGCCTGACTCCCCTGGAGATTCTGAGCCCACTGGTATCCTTAAGGATGGGGTGATATTATCTGCTGTCTCCCCAGACTTGCGTCGTGCTTTGCAGGAGTTTCAGGCGGATAGACCTGATCGTTGTCCGCCTGAAAGACTGTTTGTTCCGGATGATTGGACCAGTAGAGTCATCTCTGAGGTCCATTCTTCTGCGTTGGTGGGCCACCCTGAAATATTTGGTACTAGAGACTTGGTGGCCAGGTCCTTTTGGTGGCCTTCTTTGTCAAGGGATGTGCGTTCTTTTGTGCAGTCTTGTGAGGTTTGTGCTCGGGCTAAGCCTTGCTGTTCTCGGGCCAGTGGACTGTTGTTATCTTTGCCTATCCCGAAGAGGCCTTGGACGCACATTTCCATGGACTTTACTTCAGATCTCCCTGTCTCTCAGAAAATGTCCGTCATCTGGGTTGTGTGTGACCGTTTTTCTAAAATGGTTCATCTGGTACCCTTGCCTAAGTTGCCTTCCTCCTCTGAGTTGGTCCCTCTGTTTTTTCAGAACGTGGTTCGTTTGCATGGGATTCCAGAAAACATCGTTTCTGACAGGGGATCCCAGTTTGTGTCTAGATTTTGGCGGGCGTTCTGTGCTAGGATGGGCATTGAATTGTCTTTTTCGTCTGCATTCCATCCTCAGACGAATGGCCAGACGGAACAAACTAATCAGACCTTGGAAACTTATTTAAGGTGTTTTGTGTCTGCTGATCAGGACGACTGGGTTGCCTTTTTGCCCCTGGCTGAATTTGCCCTCAATAATCGGGCTAGCTCTGCTACCTTGGTTTCTCCTTTCTTTTGTAATTCGGGGTTTCATCCTCGTTTTTCCTCTGGTCAGGTTGAGACTTCTGATTGTCCTGGAGTGGACATGGTGGTGGATAGGCTGCACCAGATTTGGAGTCATGTGGTGGACAATTTGAAGTTGTCCCAGGAGAAGACTCAGCAGTTCGCTAATCGCCGTCGTCGTGCGGGTCCTCGACTTCGTGTTGGGGACTTGGTATGGTTGTTTTCTCGTTTTGTTCCTATGAAGCTCTCCTCTCCTAAGTTTAAGCCTCGGTTTATCGGTCCTTATAAGATCTTGGAGATTCTTAACCCTGTATCTTTTCGTTTGGACCTCCCAGCATCGTTTGCTATCCATAACGTCTTCCATCGGTCGTTATTGCGGAGGTATGAGGTACCGGTTGTTCCTTCGGTGGAGCCTCCTGCTCCGGTGCTGGTGGAGGGTGAATTGGAGTATGTTGTTGAGAAGATCTTGGATTCTCGTGTTTCCAGACGGAGACTCCAATATTTGGTTAAGTGGAAGGGTTATGGTCAGGAGGATAATTCTTGGGTAGTCGCCTCTGATGTTCATGCCACTGATTTAGTCCGTGCCTTACATAGGACTCATCCTGATCGCCCTGGTGGTTTTCATGAGGGTTCAGTGACCCCTCCTCAAGGGGGGGTACTGTTGTGAATTCTGTTTTTGGGCTCCCTCTGGTGGCTGCAGATGGTACTGGGTGACTTGCGTTCCCTACGGTCTCTGGCATCCACCTGTTCCATCAGGAAGTGGGAGTTCCTATTTAACCTGGCTTCTCTGTCATTCCCTCGCCGGCTATCAATATATCAGTGTGTCTCTGTTACCTTTGCTACCTGCTCCTAAAGCCTACAGGACAAGCTAAGTCTGGATTTCCCTGTTTCATGTTTGCTTTCATGTTTTTAGTCCAGCTTGCAGATATGTAAATCTCTGCTGCTGGTTGCTCTAGTGGGCTGAAATTACCACTCATGTACCATGAGTTGGCACATGAGTTCAAGTAATTTCAGGATGGTATTTTGAAGGGTTTTAAGCTGACCGCGCAGTTCACCTTTTGTATCCTCTGCTATCTAGCTTTAGCGGGCCTCATTTTGCTGAATCTGTTTTCATAACTACGTTTGTGCCTTCCTCTCATTTCACCGTCATTACATGTGGGGGACTGCTATTTCTGTGGGAATATTTCTCTGGAGGCAAGAGAGGTCTGTGATTCTTCTGATAGGGGAAGCTAGATCTCCGGCTGGCGCGAGACGTCTAGAGCCCCCCAGGAACGTTCCCCGGCTGCTGCTAGTTGTGTGTTGAGGTTCAGGATCGCGGTCAGCTCAGGTTCCATCACCCTAGAGCTCGTCCTGTTTTTGCCCGTGTTCTTTTGTTAATTCCCTGCCATTGGGAACATGACAGTCTGCCATGTCCACCGGCACACCCGCAAGTTCCACGTTCTCCATCTCTCCAGTTCAGCTCACACTACATGAGACTCTGGTTAGGAAAAGGAAGTACTTATCCTCGCATCCGCGTACACAGGGTTTTAACGCCCACATAGCTAGACTAATCTCGTTAGAGATGATGCCCTACCGGTTAGTTGAAAGCGAAGCTTTCAAAGCCCTGATGGAGTACGCTGAACCACGATACGAGCTACCCAGTCGACACTTTTTTTCAAGAAAAGCCATCCCAGCCCTGCACCAGCATGTTAAACAGCGCATCGTCCATGCACTCAGGCAATCTGTGAGTACAAAGGTCCACCTGACTACAGATGCATGGACCAGTAGGCATGGCCAGGGACGTTATGTGTCCATCACAGCACACTGGGTGAATGTGGTGGATGCAGGGTCCACAGGGGACATCAATTTCGGGACAGTTGTGCCTAGCCCACGGTCTAGGAAACAGTTGGCTGTAGGCGTTCGCACCCCCTCCTCCTCCTCCTCCTCGTCCTCCTGCAGAAGCTACAGCTCTTCCACAGACCGCAGTCGGCTAACCACTCCATCGTCAGATGACACTGTTGCACACCAGTTGTCCCATTATGGGCCAGCTACTGGCAAGCGTCAGCAGGCTGTATTGGCTATGAAGTGTTTGGGCGACAACACACCGCGGAAGTTCTGTCCGAGTTCTTGCAACAAGAAACGCAGTCGTGGCTGGGCACAGTAGATCTTGAGGCAGGCAAGGTAGTGAGTGATAACGGAAGGAATTTCATGGCTGCCATCTCCCTTTCCCAACTGAAACACATTCCTTGCCTGGCTCACACCTTAAACCTGGTGGTGCAGTGCTTATTGAAAACTTATCCTGGGTTCTCCGACCTGCTCCTCAAAGTGCGTGGACTTTGCTCACATATCCGACGTTCGCCTGTACACTCCAGCCGTATGCAGACCTATCAGCGGTCTTTGAACCTTCCCCAGCATCGCCTAATCATAGACGTTGCAACAAGGTGGAACTCAACACTGCACATGCTTCAGAGACTGTGCCAACAGAGGCGGGCTGTTATGTTTTTGTGGGAGGATACACATACACGGGCAGGCAGTAGGATGGCAGACATGGAGTTGTCAGGTGTGCAGTGGTCCAAGATACAAGACATGTGTCAAGTCCTTCAGTGTTTTGAGGAATGCACACGGCTGGTTAGTGCAGACAACGCCGTAATAAGCATGAGCATCCCCCTAATGCGTCTGCTGATGCAAAGTTTGACGCACATAAAGGATCAGGCGTCTGCACCAGAGGAAGAGGAAAGCCTTGATGACAGTCAGCCATTGTCTGGTCAGGGCAGTGTACAGGACGAGGTAGCGGGCGAAGAGGAGGTGGAGGACGAGGAGGATGATGGGGATGAGTATATTTTTAATGCGGAAGCTTTCCCGGGGGCACTGGAAATTGGTTGCGTGGCAAGGCCGGGTTCTGGTTTTTTGAGGGACACAAGTGACGTAGATTTGCCTGAAACTGCCCCTCAACCAATCACAACCGGAGATTTGACAACTGGAACTTTGACACACATGGCGGATTATGCCTTACGTATCCTAAAAAGAGACGCACGCATTACGAAAATGATGAACGATGACGATTACTGGTTGGCCTGCCTCCTTGATCCACGCTATAAAGGCAAATTGCAAAATATAATGCCACATGAGAACTTGGAACTAATATTAGCAACCAAACAATCAACTCTTGTTGACCGTTTGCTTCAGGCATTCCCAGCACACAGCGCACGTGATCGTTCTCACACGAGCTCCAGGGGGCAGCAGACTAGGAGTGTTAGGGGTGCACACATCAGAAGTGGCGTTGGACAGAGGGGTTTTCTGACCAGGTTGTGGAGTGATTTTGCTATGACCGCAGACAGGACAGGTACTGCTGCATCAATTGAAAGTGACAGGAGACAACATTTGTCCAGTATGGTTACTAACTAGTTTTCATCCCTTATCGATGTTCTCCCTCAACCGTCATTCCCATTTGATTACTGGGCATCAAAATTAGACACCTGGCCAGAATTGGCAGAATATGCATTGCAGGAGCTTGCTTGCCCGGCAGCAAGTGTCCTATCAGAAAGAGTATTCAGTGCTGCAGGTTCAATATTAACCGAAAAAAGGACTCGTCTGGCTACCCAAAATGTTGACGATCTAACATTCATTAAAATGAACCACAACTGGATTTCAAAATCTTTTGCCCCACCTTGCCCGGCCGACACCTAGCTTTCCTATGAAAAGCTCTTGCCTGTGAATTACTTTTCTAATGTCTAATTTGCTGCAGCTGATTGTCCAGCATACGACATGTTTACACCTCCCTAAATGGCCAAACTCACCACACGGGGCCGTGGTATCGCGACTTGGCGCAAGCACCCGTGAGACTGCTGTTTGTCTGAAGAGGTGGGTGTGCTCGCTTTTGGTTGACGGCATTGCTACTGGGTCCCTCATAGTACAATAAAGTGTCTCTGGTGGTGGTGGTGCGCACCCAACGTCAGACACACTGTTGTAACATGAGGGGCCCTGGGCCTGTACCGCCGGCCACAAGAGAGTTCACCCACCCCCAGGTCAAACATTGCTCTACCACTTCCACAGTTATCTCTCACACTTCCACCAATGTTTAGTCTATGCGCTGACATCCTTCCATACCTGCCACTGACAATACCATTGTGTTGACATGTATGATGGTACTTAACATAGTCAGGGGCAGTGTCCTCTATTTACCACAGTAAATACTTTGCGCTAAATTAGTAGGTCTGAAACAACGCAGAGGATCCCACCCCTGAACCTAATGATTGCACCCTTTAGTGTTTTTGTTTTGTTTTAATGCGAGACATTCACATTTATTTGTTGTTTTGGACTACTAACTGGCAACTAAGTAACTGTAACTCATTACAATCGGCCTCCACTGACCTGACCACTGCTGCCCGTGTACCCCTGGAACCAATTATAAAGTGCCTACAGCCAGCCCATTTTAGTGTGTTAGGCCTTCGAAGCCTGTCTGCGGTCCCTCCTTCCACTAGGCCTCCACTGACCAGACCACTGCTGCCCGTGTACCCCTGGAACCAATTATAAAGTGCCTACAGCCAGCCCATTTTAGTGTGTTAAGCCTTGGAAGCCTGTCTGCGGTCCCTCCTTCCACTAGGCCTCCACTGACCTGACCACTGCTGCCCGTGTACCCCTGGAACCAATTATAAAGTGCCTACAGCCAGCCCATTTTAGTGTGTTAGGCCTTCGAAGCCTGTCTGCGGTCCCTCCTTCCACTAGGCCTCCACTGACCAGACCACTGCTGCCCGTGTACCCCTGGAACCTATTTTACAGTGCCTACAGCCAGCCCATTTTATTGTGTTAGGCCTTTGAAGCCTGTCTGCGGTCCCTCCTTCCACTAGGCCTCCACTGACCTGACCACTGCTGCCCGTGTACCCCTGGAACAAATTATAAAGTGCCTACAGCCAGCCCATTTAATAATGTTAGGCCTTGGAAGCCTGTCTGCGGTCCCTCCTTCCACTAGGCCTCCACTGACCAGACCACTGCTGCCCGTGTACCCCTGGAACCTATTTTACAGTGCCTACAGCCAGCCCATTTTATTGTGTTAGGCCTTCGAAGCCTGTCTGCGGTCCCTCCTTCCACTAGGCCTCCACTGACCAGACCACTGCTGCCCGTGTACCCCTGGAACCAATTATAAAGTGCCTACAGGTAGCCCATTTTAGTGTGTTAGGCCTTGGAAGCCTGTCTGCGGTCCCTCCTTCCACTAGGCCTCCACTGACCTGACCACTGCTGCCCGTGTACCCCTGGAACCAATTATAAAGTGCCTACAGCCAGCCCATTTTAGTGTGTTAGGCCTTCGAAGCCTGTCTGCGGTCCCTCCTTCCACTAGGCCTCCACTGACCAGACCACTGCTGCCCGTGTACCCCTGGAACCAATTATAAAGTGCCTACAGCCAGCCCATTTTAGTGTGTTAGGCCTTGGAAGCCTGTCTGCGGTCCCTCCTTCCACTAGGCCTCCACTGACCTGACCACTGCTGCCCGTGTACCCCTGGAACCAATTATAAAGTGCCTACAGCCAGCCCATTTTAGTGTGTTAGGCCTTCGAAGCCTGTCTGCGGTCCCTCCTTCCACTAGGCCTCCACTGACCAGACCACTGCTGCCCGTGTACCCCTGGAACCTATTTTACAGTGCCTACAGCCAGCCCATTTTATTGTGTTAGGCCTTCGAAGCCTGTCTGCGGTCCCTCCTTCCACTAGGCCTCCACTGACCTGACCACTGCTGCCCGTGTACCCCTGGAACCAATTATAAAGTGCCTACAGCCAGACCATTTTAGTGTGTTAGGCCTTCGAAGCCTGTCTGCGGTCCCTCCTTCCACTAGGCCTCCACTGACCAGACCACTGCTGCCCATGTACCCCTGGAACCAATTATAAAGTGCCTACAGCCAGCCCATTTTAGTGTGTTAGGCCTTGGAAGCCTGTCTGCGGTCCCTCCTTCCACTAGGCCTCCACTGACCTGACCACTGCTGCCCGTGTACCCCTGGAACCAATTATAAAGTGCCTACAGCCAGCCCATTTTATTGTGTTAGGCCTTCGAAGCCTGTCTGCGGTCCCTCCTTCCACTAGGCCTCCACTGACCTGACCACTGCTGCCCGTGTACCCCTGGAACCTATTTTACAGTGCCTACAGCCAGCCCATTTTATTGTGTTAGGCCTTCGAAGCCTGTCTGCGGTCCCTCCTTCCACTAGGCCTCCACTGACCTGACCACTGCTGCCCGTGTACCCCTGGAACCTATTTTACAGTGCATAGAGCCTATTTTTTAATTTTATTTAATATTAATAAAGCCATGATGGACTACGCTGTACCACGCTATGAGCTACCCAGTTGACAACTCTTTTGCGAGAAAAGCCATCCCACCCCTCCACCAGCATGTTAAAGACCACATTGTCCTTTCATTCTGTCAATCTGTGAGTCCAAAGGTACACCTGACAACAGAACAGACACATGAAGCGGTAGGCATGGCCACGGAAGGTTACGTGTCCTTTGTGGCACAATGGGTTAATGTATTGGATGCATGGTCCACACAGGGGGCAGCCTGGTAAGTCTGTCTGCAGTCCCTAATTCAAGTTGTCCTCAACTGAATAAAGCTGCGCTTCTACCTTCTGGCTCTTCTTAACTGCTGTTTTTTTAAAAATTGGCTGTTCCGGCCTACTAACGGTGTCTGCCCCTGCCTGGTGTTGTGCTCAACTGAATAAAGCTGAGCTTCCACCTTCTGGCTCTGATTAACTGCTGTTTTTTTTAAAATTGGCTGTTCCGGCCTACTAATGGTGTCTGCCCCTGCCTGGTGTTGTCCTCAACTGAATAAAGCTGAGCTTCTACCTTATGGTTCTTATTAACTGCTGTTTTTTAAAAAATTGGCTGTTCCGGCCTACTAACGGTGTCTGCCCCTGCCTGGTGTTGTACTCAACTGAATAAAGCTGAGCTTCTACCTTATGGTTCTTATTAACTGCTGTTTTTTTAAAAATTGGCTGTTCCGGCCTACTAACGGTGTCTGCCCCTGCCTGGTGTTGTCCTCAACTGAATAAAGCTGAGCTTCTACCTTATGGTTCTTATTAACTGCTGTTTTTTTAAAAATTGGCTGTTCCGGCCTACTAACGGTGTCTGCCCCTGCCTGGTGTTGTCCTCAACTGAATACAGCTGAGCTTCAACCTTATGGCTCTCATTAAGTGTTTTTTAAAAAACAAAATGGTGGTTAGGGCCTACTAACGGTTTCTGCCGCTCCCTGGTGTTGTCCTCAACTGTATAAAGCTGAGCTTCAGTCTTTAGGCTTTTGGCCTATAGTAGCAGATATTAAACTGCATTTGGCCTACTAGTGTGGTTGGGCCCTTAAAACAGTGTCTGCTGCTCCTGGGTTTGCTACTCCACTGAACAAAGCAATGCCGCCTGTTTAGTCCTGTTACCAATTTTGAACTGCATTTAGCCCACTTTATTCTTTGGGCCCATATCTGTTTCCCCCTCACCCTGCCCATTGCCCAGCCAGTGATAGATGAGTCTGCTGGTACATTGACCCATAATGCAACATTCCCCGTGCACGCTACACTGCAAGATTGTGACCCTGCTGAAAGTCAGGTCCCCCTTCCCGCATAAAATACCACCTTACACGGGGACAAAGAGGAAGGTGCAGATGAAGGTGCAGGTTCCTTCATCAGGTGGGGGGAGGAATACTCGTTGGCAACGTCACTGCCACAGGGCCCCTCATAGTACGCAAAAGTGTTGCTACCGGTGGGAGGCGCCCCCGCCGTGCAAACACACCGCTGTACTTTGATCGGTGACTACCCAGATAACGGTGCAGCTACGACACTTAAGTAAGCCCACCACGAAGTCCATCCCGACCATCTCCCAGGGCCTGTCTGCCACTGGCAGGGGGTAAAGTAGCCCAGCAGGCCGTTGCCGAGTAGACCGATTCTTGGCGCAGGAGACACATGCCCGAATATTATCCCCGACATCACGAGCCATATGCGGCCGCCAGTATGTTCTCGCCAGAAGCTCAAATGTCCTCTTGATCCCGAAATGTGTACCCTCCTTGGACAAAGGAGCCCAACAGAGAAACTCCGGTCGCAAATTTGATGGTACAAAAGTCTTGCCCGGGGGAACAGACTCTAGTGAATCCGGAGCCACGGTTCTCAGGCTCTCAGAAGGGACAATAAGCCAAGGCTCCTCCTCCTCTGATGACACTACGGAGCGGGAGAGAGCGTCGGCACGAATGTTCTTCAACCTGGAGAAAGAAGTTAGGGTGAAATGGAACCGGGAGAAGAACAGGGACCATCTGGCCTGGCGAGAATTTTGCCGCTGGGCTGTCTGTTAGTACACAAAATTTTTTTGGTCTGTAAAAACTTTAGGAGGTGTCTCCACTCTGAGAAAGCCAACTTCATGGCTAGCAACTCCCTGTCCACGATGGAATAATTCCTCTCTATTCTTAAGTGATGGCGTTAAGACCCCAGTAGTCTATGCATGGACGTAGTTCTCTCCATATTGACAGCAGCATCAGAGGGGCTAAACGCCCACGATCAATGCTAGCAGGGCGTCACCTCTCATATTGAGTTGACACCCACATTTGATCGTGACGGTGCTTTGTGTGAGCTCATATGATCCCACAGCACTGTACATATATGGCGCATGTTGGGAAGGGGTTAAGAAAGAAGTGTGTAAAGACAGAAGACACAACCTTCAAAGAAATCATGCATTTTGGAAATTAAGAAAAGTAAACACTGAATCAGAAGGCAAACATTTTAATAAAATTCACAATACTAATAACAATACCACACACAATACAATACAACCACTCACCGATTCATCAAACCTACATACTAAAGATGACCTGCTAATAGTTGTTATCACATTTTACTGTCTTTATAAGTATAACAGCAGCTCTAGAATGTTGTCTTTATGTTGTTTTTTATCTATTTTGAAACACTACTGCTTTTGACAGAACAAACTTGACATTTCAGTCTGTCTTAAAATATTGTGCACAGGGCAACAAGCTCAGAGTACAAAACCAGCACTCAAACTACATATAAATTATGCAAAAGGAATCAATGAAGAAAGTAATGCAATAAAAGGAACAAATAATGTCATGTCAAATGCATACAGGTTGCTGGGGAGAGGATGTATGCCTACAAAAAAGTGCTGAATGATTGCCCACTGTCCTTAAAAGGTGATGATACCTATGGTGATAATTACAATCAGTTCCTTCTATAAAATCTTGCAATGGCTTTAAAATATAACACATTAAGTAGCAATGAAGAAAGTGTTTAAGTAGGAAAGATGGATATGCTTCTTAGACCAGCTAATTTTCCTTACTGCTCAGTTCACAGATCTGGGGGTATGACCTAGAATAATGGCCCAACAGACGGAACTTGATAACATTTCACCTGAGAAGAGCTGACAAGTGTCCATTCAGTTTTTATTATATATAACAGTAAAGGCATAACAATCATTTCCAAACCATGAAATCTTTGAGATCTCTTAGAGCCACAATTACAAAAAATATATAATGTGACTCATTAGAAACACATATATAAGACACTTTATAAGCGTGTCCCGAGGAACACTCCGGTATAAAACATCAGAAAATATAAAAATAAGTATTTTGCTTATAAAAAAGAAAATACTGGAGAGATATCAAATGCAGACATTTTAACATTAAAAACAAAAACACATACAACAAAAAACTGGTACAGTACAAAAATTGGCCACCAGCTACAAAAACTTTCTCCTGCAAGTAGTTAACTGAAAGGTTTTTTTCAGTTGAAAACACAGATATGGCATCCACCGAGTGTTGTCCTGTCGCGTCTTCTTTATATTATTGCCAAGAAGCTGCAACTGAATAAAGCTGTGCTTCAACCTTATGGATTTCGGCCTATAGTATCAGATATTAAACTGCATTTGGCCTTCAACTTTGGTTCCAGCCTACTAACGGTGTCTGCCCCTCCCTGGTGTTGTCCTCCACTGAATAAAGCTGTGCTTCAAACTTCTGTTCCAAATTAAGATTTTTAAAAAAGAAATTGGGTGTTTAGGGCCTACTAACGGTGTCTGCCCCTCCCTGGTGTTGTCCTCAACTGAATAAAGCTGTGCTTCAACCTTCTGTTCCAAATTAAGATTTTTAAAAAAGAAATTGGGTGTTTAGGGCCTACAAACGGTGTCTGCCCCTCCCTGGTGTTGTCCTCAACTGAATAAAGCTGTGCTTCAACCTTCTGTTCCAAATTAAGATTTTTAAAAAAGAAATTGGGTGTTTAGGGCATACTAACGGTGTCTGCCCCTCCCTGGTGTTGTCCTCAACTGAATAAAGCTGTGCTTCAACCTTCTGGCTCTTATTAACTGCTGTTTTTTAAAAGATTGGTGGTTCCGGCCTACTAACGGTGTCTGCCCCTCCCTGGTGTTGTCCTCAACTGAATAAAGCTGTGCTTCAACCTTCTGTTCCAAATTAAGATTTTTAAAAAAGAAATTGGGTGTTTAGGGCCTACTAACGGTGTCTGCCCCTCCCTGGTGTTGTCCTCAACTAAATAAAGCTGTGCTTCAACCTTCTGTTCCAAATTAAGATTTTTAAAAAAGAAATTGGGTGTTTAGGGCCTACTAACGGTGTCTGCCCCTCCCTGGTGTTGTCCTCAACTGAATAAAGCTGTGCTTCAACCTTCTGGCTCTTATTAACTGCTGTTTTTTAAAAGATTAGTGGTTCCGGCCTACTAACGGTGTCTGCCCCTCCCTGGTGTTGTCCTCAACTGAATAAAGCTGTGCTTCAACCTTCTGTTCCAAATTAAGATTTTTAAAAAAGAAATTGGGTGTTTAGGGCCTACTAACGGTGTCTGCCCATCCCTGGTGTTGTCCTCAACTGAATAAAGCTGTGCTTCAACCTTCTGTTCCTGATTAAGATTTAAAAAAAAAATAATAATGTTTAGGGCCTACTAACGGTGTCTGCCCCTGCCTGGTGTTGTCCTCCACTGAACAAAGCTGAGCTTCTACCTTCTGGCTCTTATTAAGATTTAAAAAAAAAAAAAATGTTTAGGGCCTACTAACGGTGTCTGCCCCTGCCTGGTGTTGTCCTCCACTGAACAAAGCTGAGCTTCTACCTTCTGGCTCTTATTAAGATTTAAAAAAAAAAAAATGTTTAGGGCCTACTAACGGTGTCTGCCCCTGCCTGGTGTTGTCCTCCACTGAACAAAGCTGAGCTTCTACCTTCTGGCTCTTATTAAGATTTAAAAAAAAAAAAAAATGTTTAGGGCCTACTAACGGTGTCTGCCCCTGCCTGGTGTTGTCCTCCACTGAACAAAGCTGAGTTTCCACCTTCTGGCTCTTTTTTTTTTTTTTTTTTTTTAATTGCTGGATGGGGCCTAATAGCTCTGTTTGCTCCTCCCTGGTGTTTGTCCTCAACTAAAAAAAGCTGAGCTTCAACCTTCTGGCTTTCGGCCTATAGTATCAGATATTAAACTGCATTTGGCCTTCAACTTTGGTTCCGGCCTACTAATGGTGTCTGCCCCTGCGTGGTGTTTGTCCTCAACTGAATAAAGCTGAGCTTCAACCTTCTGGCTTTTGGCCTACAGTAGCAGATATTAAACTGCATTTGGCCTATTAGTGTGTTTGGGCCCTTAAAACAGTGTCTGCTGCTCCTGGGTTTGCTACTCCACTCAACAGAGCAATGCCGCCTGTTTAGTCCTGTTACCAATTTTGAACTGCATTTAGCCTACTTTATTCTTTGGCCCTATATCTGTTTCCTCCTCATCCTGCCCACTGCCCAGCCACTGCTACATGAGTCTGCTGGTACATTGACCTAGACCACTACATTCCCCTTGCACTCTACACAGCCAGAATCTGACCCTGCTGAAAGTCAGGTTCCCCTTCCCGCATGTTATACTACCTTACACAGGGACAAAGAGGAAGGTGCAGATGAAAGTGCAGGTTCCTTCATCAGGTGGGGGGGCATACTCGTTGGCGACGTCACTGGCACAGGGCCCCTCAGAGTACGCAAAAGTGTCGCTGCTGGTGGGAGGCGCCCCCGCCATGCAAACACACATCGCTGTACTTTGAGGGGCCCTGTGCCAGTGCCAATGCGAACGAATGGCCCCCCCTGCTTGCTCAGGATCACAGCACTTGCAACGTTGAAATACTTACCTCTCCCTGCTCCACCGCCGTGACGTAGTCCACGTTTCCTGGGCCCACTAAAACCTTGAACCAGCCCTACCCCCCACAACTTTTGCCAAATGACCCCCAATTTCCAGTGCCCAACTATTATTATAAAGTTAATTAAGATTGACAAGCTTCAGAAAACAAGAATGGATGTTTTTGGCATTAAAATGGGCACTGTAGGTGTTTTCCTGGCCTCCACTCACTGCCGACTATGCTTCCCCATTGACTTGCATTGGGTTTCGTGTTTCGGTCGATCCCCGACTTTTAGCGATAATCGGCCGACTGCACTCGACTCGACTCTGGACTAAGTCGGGTTTCACAAAACCCGACTCGATCTTAAAAAAATGAAAGTCGCTCAACCCTACTCATCACTCGCCACTATTGGTGGCTGTCTCTTCTTTCGGATGTTCGAAGTTTTGTCGCCTCATGTCCTTCCTGTGCAAAAAACAAGATCCCCAGACATCTGCCCTCTGGTCTCCTACATCCGCTTCCAGTTCCTTCGGCCCCCTGGCAGCATATCGCCATGGATGTTATTACCGACCTTCCTCGGTCTTCTGGTCATACGGTTATTTTTGTGGTCGTGGATCGATTCTCTAAGATGGCTCATTTCGTCCCTTTGACAGGATTACCTACCACTCCTGAATTGATGAGAATTTTCGTTACTCATATCTTCCGGATCCACGGTTTTCCACTGCACATAGTCTCTGATAGAGGAGTCCAGTTCACCTCTCGTTTTTGGCGAGCTCTATGCAAACTGATGAATGTTACCTTGGATGTCTCTACAGCTTACCATCCACAGACCAATGGACAGGCAGAGCGCACAAACCAAATACTGATGACTTATCTCCGTCATTTTTCCAACGGTCATCAAAATGACTGGTCTGATTTACTTCCGTGGGCTGAGTTTGTGTACAATAAACACATCAATGAGTCTTCTTCCAAATCTCCTTTCTTCATCGTCTATGGGCAACATTCTGGTATCCCTCTACCGGTACTTCCCGTCTCGGGTGTGCCAGCGGCTGATCTTCTGTCCGAGGAGTTCTCCAGGGTCTGGCTGGAGACCAAAATCGCCTTGGAACAGGCACAGATCAGGATTAAGAGACACGCCGACAAGAGATGTCTGGATCCTCCCTTGAACCAGCCAGGTGATAAGGTGTGGTTGTCCTCCAGGTATATTCGATTAAAGATTCCCTCTCATAAATTGGGTCCATGGTACGTGGGTCCTTTCGAGGTTTTGTCTCGTATCAATGATGTTGCTTACAAATTGAAATTGCCCGCTTCTCTTCGCATACCTAACTTTTTTTACGCTTCTCTTTTGAAACCAGTCATCTTCAGTCAGTTCCATGTTTCTCCTGCTCAAACTCCTTTACCTGTCTCTGACCTGGATGTCTTTGAGGTTAAGGACATTCTTGCTATGAAAAAGTCTCGAGGAAAACTCTCTTTTTGGTTGATTGGAAGGGTTTTGGCCCTGAGGAGAGGTCTTGGGAGCCACGTGAGAACATACAAGCTCCTCAGATTTTATCAAGGTTTCTGTCTGGTCTTAGAAAGGAGGGGAGTAAGGGGGGAGGTACTGTCACAGCCGCCTCTTCTGCGGTGTGGCCGTGCCTGCTGCCGGGACCACCGCCGCTCTCCCTGCTCATACTTACCTGCCTCGGCATGCTCCTCCTGTCGGGTCCGCCGCCGCCATCTCCGCTCATACTTACCAGTTTCAGCGCGCTCCTCTTGCAGGCGCTCGCTTTCTCCCTCAGTCTTCTTCGCTCTCTGGTACTCGACGGGTGCGCCCACTCCAGCACTCCTCTCTCTGCGTATGCGCACTTCCTCTTTGTGTTATACAGATGCTCTGTATCTCATCTCTGTCTTCCTGGAGGACCGTGACCCGGAAGTTCCCCAGCATGCCATATATTTAAGGTAACTCCTTCCTTCGCTCCTTGCCTGTCTGTCATTTGTGTTCCATTGACTCAGGTCCACTTTTGTCTTGCGCTGCCTGTTCTGCTCTGAACAGTCAGTTCAGTTTCTCTGCCCTTCCCAGGCTTCCTTATCTCCTCGTCCAGTCCAGTTCTCCCAGTGTACTCTCTGTATCCAGTCTGGTGCCTTCGTCCTGTTTTGCTTCCATTGTGTCTTCCCCTTCCCTGTGCTCCTCTGGTCCCATCTGTTCTCTACATATATCAAACTATACCACATCTTACCCCACTCTGTCCGTCCTACGTCCAGCTTCTCTGTTTAGTATTTCCTACTGCCTGTTTCCGGGTTCGAGCTTCTGCGGCCATAGTCTCCCTTGGCCCTGTATAGGGGGTGGTCCACCTGGTCAGCTCACCCTTGGGAGGTTCATTGCCATGAATCTGCGGGTCCACACGCGGAGTTTCAAAAGATCTTACAGTAAGCATGAGCCTGGCGGGTAATCGTGCCTGAGGACTTCTGCTCCATCACACCCTGGCCTCCCCTCACATACACTCCATGACTCCCAGTCTGCATACCTGCTGCTCCTTTAGTAAGTGTAACTGTGTCTCCAGGTCCAACTCCTTCAGAGTCTCCTCTCTTCTCCAGGAGACTCTCTTCAGTCGATTTCACACGAATAGAGACACAGTCCATTGCAACTTTCAACTGAACAACTTTACTGACTTCAGGACACTGCACATCAATTTCTGTTACAGCATCAATACCATGTTCTAAGCAGTACACGTCCTCTTTCCTTGAACTATTCTTCCTGTCACACAGCACGTACCTGGGTCGTACCGTACCGCACGGTTTCTCAGAGTCTTCCCTATTTCGCTCTATCACGGTCGGTCAGGTGTCCTGTAATCTGTTTTGCACCAGACACAAGCCCTGCAGCCCCCGAAATCAGCTGCAAACATGCGACAAACTTGCCGTTCTGTCCTGGCTTTTTCCTCAGCCTCTGTGCAAATGCTGCTGTATCCTATTGCTGTGGATGGCCTGGCTCTTGCCGAAATCATTACGTGGTCACTGCTATTGCTGTCACTGCTGCAATCTTCCCCACTGACCCTGAATAGCTGGGCTTGTTCTTAAATGTTACGGGGCCCTTCTCTCTCAGCTGGCCTTCCTGGCCCTGATGCTGTCTGACTGGACCTTGGACTTCTGCAGAGCTGACTGCCCTGATAGGGCGCTCCTGCCCAACTGTTTCAGATTCTCAGCTGTTCTGAACCCTGTCACTAGCTCCTCCCACTTAACTATTTACAGGCTGAGTAACTCTCCACTCCCACCTGGTGGGCAAACTAGAACTACGCTCTCCCTAATATTTGGAAACAATGCAATCTTTAAGAGCATAAATAAACATTACACATAACATGTTCATGGCAACCCCCTTACACTAGCATGACAGGTGGTGCAAATGGCCTTTTTGGGGTTATCGGCAGAGTCTTTAAAAAACCAACCAGACTCGGGAAGACCTAACAGTTGGACTGTCAACTTCCATCGTGTTGGTATTATGGGGAACGGTTGCCTGCCTTCTGTCTGCAGCCACCACACTGCTTCTTCATACCTGTTGGGGTGCTATGCCTCCCTCCCCCTGTGTGCTGCTGTCCTCACTCTGCATGTCCTCCTGCCAGCTTGGTCAGTTACTATATCATCCACCATCTCGTCTTCCATTTCAGCACCTTGGTCTTCCTCCTGACTTTCTGGTTATTGTGTCTCATCATCGTCCACCTCTTATGACACGTTCCCACCATCACCTTCGTGTGACCGTGGCTGCTCAAATATTTGGGCATCGCTTCATGCCATCTCCTCTTGCCTTGCTTCAAGTGATTGGGGTGAGAGTCCCGAATCTAAAAATGGAAAGTGAACAGCTCTTTGAAGTGTCGAAGTGTGGGATCAGTTGTCTCCGGGCACTCGGCATGGTGGGAGGAAGGAGGATCAGGGTGAGGAATATGCAGTCTAGACTCACGGCTACTCAGACTTGACCAAATGGAAGATATGGTGGTGGTGGTTACAAAGTGACTGGAAGCATTATCCGCTATCCAACCAACAACCTTTTGACAATGCTCTGGGTTCAATAGTGGTGTGCTGCTGCAATCCCCTAGTAATTGGGACATGAAGGTCAGGCAAGAAGATGTGGGTGGTTGTTGTGACACAATTTCATCTTGTCCATGGCCTCAGCCTGGGCCTCTGCATGCACCATCACCATCACGTCCACTTCCCTGTTGCTTGCCACGTGTCTTGCCCATGTTAAATGTAGGACAATATTTTATGCATGGTCACTTCAAATGGCGGACTTTAAAATAGCTTGCCTGTAGTTAACAATTTTTTTTCAGCAAACTGGTGTCAATAACTTGTATAAGACACTCCAACAAAATTTTACAGTAGCCCAGAAATGGCAGAATTGTCTGCGCACTCAGATGTGAACCCTGTGATGGCCAAACCCTTGTTTAAAATACTTGGCCTGTAGGTAACTTTTTTTTTTCAGCAAACTGATGTCAATAACTTGTGTACGACACTATAACAAAATTTTACTGTAGCCCGGAAATGGCACAATTTTCAGCACACTCAAATGTGAACCCTGAGACGGCCAAACTCCTGTTTAAAATACCTGGCCTGTAGTGTTAGGCCATGTGCACACGTTCAGGATTTTTAGCGTTTTTTTCGCGTTTTTTCGCTCTAAAAACGTGATAAAAACGCGAAAAAAACGCTAACATATGCCTCCTATTATTTACAAGGTATTCCGCATTTTTTGTGCAAATGTTGCGATTTTTTCCGCGAAAAAATCGCATAGCGGAAAAAAAAGCAACATGTTCATTAAAAATGCGGAATTGCAGGGATTCCGCACACCTAGGAGTCCATTGATCTGCTTACTTCCCGCACGGGGCTGTGCACACCATGCGGGAAGTAAGCAGATTATGTGCGGTTGGTACCCAGGGTGGAGGAGAGGAGACTCTCCTCCACGCACTGGGCACCATATAAGTGGTCAAAAAATAAGAAATAAAATAAAAAATAGTCCTATACTCACCCTCGATGTCCCGCGCAGTGTTCCCGCCTCACCGCTGCACGCTGCCGTTCGGTTCCTGTAGCTGATGTGCGGCGAAGGACCTTGCCGATGACGTCACTGTCCTGTGATTGGTCGTGAGCGGTCATGTGACCGCTCACGTGACCGTGACGTCACGGAAGGCCCTGTGCGCACAGACCAGCTATAGGAAGACGAACGGACGCCGCTGATGAGATGTCTGGGTGAGTATAAGCATTTTTTTATTTTTTTTATTATTTTTAAACATTCTATCTTTTACTATAGATGCTGCATAAGCTGCATCTATAGTAAAAAGTTGGTCACACTTGTCAAACAGTATGTTTGACAAGTGTGACCAACTTGTCAGTCAGTTTTCCAAGCGATGCTACAGATCGCTTGGAAAACTTTAGCATTCTGCAAGCTAATTACGCTTGCAGAATGCTAAAAAAACGCGAAAAAAACGGAAAAAAAACGCAAAAAAAAAATGCGGATTTCTTGCAGAAAATTTCCGGTTTTCTTCAGGAAATTTCTGCAAGAAATCCGCAACGTGTGCACATGGCCTTAGGGCTGGTGGAACGCACAGAGTAAATAGTGAGATGATATTTGGTGGTGGAAGTGAACTCTGTTACTTCACAGAGTCACCTATAAAGAAAGTGCTCTGTCCTGTTTAGCTCACTACACAGCACACACTACACAGCAACTGCCGAGCAGATAGCAGTTTGTGATCACGCAGTCAGAGAGGCAAACATACAATCTCCTCACCGGAGGAGCCGATATTCTAGTGGCTTATTTCAGCCGGGGCCCTGAATGCATACACACAATCTCTTCACCGGAGCTGCAAGTATTCTAGTGGTTTATTTCAGCCGGGGCCCTGAATACACACATGAATGACCACATTGGCGCAAAACTCATGACATGAATTGATACTAGCGCAAGGCCGTGCGGTCATGCAAACCTTTTATAGCTGAAGCAAGTACAGGACCTTTCCCAGAAGGACCAATGGGAGGCTGCCACAGAAGTTGAGCACCTTCAGGACCTTCCTAGAGGACCAATGGGATTTGCTGCAGTATATAAGCATGTGACCCTTGATCTACAACAAGAGATCTTACCCTGGGCATGCTCAGAAGGGGAAAAGTAGGACTTAGTCCCAAAAACGTCTGCTCGCCGCTGCCCAGTGCTGGCTACAATGGCAGAAGCTGGAAAGTCAGACAGAGCGAGATGCTGGGACCGACGTCTCTGCTGAGCAGACTCCACTGCGGCAGCAGAAGAATGGGAGACCGCAGCGGAGATGGCCGAGATTCCCCCTGTGCAGAGGCAGGAACTCGACCCCTAACATTACCCCCCTCCTATGAACCTATCCTTGGACTGCGCTATGCTCAAAGGCAATGAGCTGCGGAGCCTGAATATTCTCATCAGGCTCCCAGGACCTGACCTCAGGAGCATAACCCTTCCAGTCCACCAAATAAAATTTTTTGCCACGTACCACCTTGCACCCCAAAATAGCGTTCACCTGGTAATCGTCCGTATACGAACCCGATGTCCCGGCAGATGACTTGGAAAACCGGGACATGTATACGGGCTTCAAGAGGGACACATGAAAGGTGTCGGTGATACCCAGGCATGGCGGAAGGGCCAGGAGGTATACCACTGGGTTAACCTGTTCGAGGACTTTGAAGGGGCCCAAGTAGCGAGGTGCAAACTTAGTGGACTCAACTCGCAGTCTGATGTTACGGGCGTAGAGCCACACTAAGTTGCCACGAGCAAAGGTCGGAGCGGGGTGCCGATGTTCATCAGCGGAGGACCTCATTCTCTCCTTGGTGAGCCGAATGGCATCCTGAGTGCGGTCCCAAATGTCCTGTGCCTCCACAGCCCAGTCTGCCACCCTGGAGTCGGCAGAAGAAACTGGCATAGGCACAGGTACCCACGGATGCTGACCACATTTAAGGAGGAATGGGGTCTGTCAAGTGGAGTCAGCTACAGCGTTGTTCAGCGCAAACTCCACCCACGATAGCAAGGATGCCCAGTCATCCTGCCTGGCTGAGACAAAATGCCGCAGATATGTGACCAAGGTCTGGTTGGCCCTTTCTACCAACACATTCGTCTCGGGATGATATGCAGAAGAGAGATTCAACTCAATGCTGAGAAGACGACAAAGCTCTCTCCAGAACCGAGATGCAAACTGGGGACCCCGGTCACAGACAATTTTGTCCGGCATACCGTGTAGGCAGATGTGTTTTATGAACAACGCTGCCAAGGCCCGTGCAGAAGGTAGCCGTGGAAGCGGCACCAAATGAACCATTTTAGAAAAATGATCGCTGATAACCCAAATGATGGTACAGCCACGAGACTTGGGCAAACCCACCACAAAGTCCATCCCGACCATCTCCCAGGGCCTGTCTGCCACTGGCAAGGGATAGAGTAACCCAGCTGGCCGTTGTCAAGGAGACTTATTTTTGGCACAGGAGACACATGCCCGAATATAATCTCCAACGTCACGGACCATATGTGGCCACCAGTACATCCTCACCAGCAGCTCAGATGTCCTCTTTGTCTAAAAGTGTCCACCCACCCTGGACGAATGAGCCCAAGAGAGAACCTCTGGTCACAAATTAATGGGTACAAAAGTCTTGCCCGGAGGCACAGACTCTAGCGAAACCGGAGCTACGGTTCTCAAGCTCTCAGACGGGACAATAAGCCGAGGCTCCCCTTCCTCCTCCTCAGATGACACAACGGAGCAAGAGAAGGCATCAGCACGAATGTTCTTCTCCCCAGCGAGATAATGGAGGGTGAAGTGGAACCGGGAGAAGAACAAAGACCATCTGGCCTGACGAGAATTTAGCCGCTGGGCTGTTTGTAAATAAACCAAATTTTTGTGGTCCGTGAAGACCTGGAAGGGAAAGCGAGCCCCCTCCAAAAGATGTCTCCACTCCGAGAAGGCTAACTTCATTGCTAGCAACTCCCTGTCCCCGATGGAATAATTCCTCTCCGCTGGTGTGAAGGTCTTGGAGAAGAAGAAGCAAGGATGCTTCCGACCTTGAGCATCCTTTTGGAAGAGGACTGCTCCTGCACCAACAGATGAGGCATCCACCTCCATTATAAACGGCTTATCAACATCGGGACGATGTAGGATGGGAGCGCTAGCAAAATGAGACTTAATAGAAGAGAAAACCATGGAGACCTCTTCAGAGCACAATTTGGGATTTGCTCTCTTCTTGGTGAGGGCTACCAAGGGAGCCACCAAAGTTGAGAAGTGGGGAATGAACTGGCGATAGTAATTAATGAACTCCATAAAGCGCTGCACCACTTTAAGAGAATGGGGTTCTTGCCAGTCCATCACAGCCTGTAGTTTGGCAGGATCCATAGCCAATCCCTGGGCGGAGATGATATAGCCCAGGAAAGGTAAAGACTCCTGCTCAAACATACACTTCTCCAACTTTGCATAGAGGGAATTTGCCCGTAAGAGGTTGAAGACTCTGCCAATATCACTCCAGTGGGAGTCAATATCTGGAGAGAAGATGAGAATATCATCCATACAAACTATGACCGAGGTGGAGAGCATATCCCAAAAGATATTGTTAACAAAGTCTATGAAAATGGCTGGGGCATTACAGAGCCCGAAGGGCATCACCAGATACTCATAGTGCCCATCCCTGGTATTAAAAGCCATCTTCCATTCGTCCCCCTCACGGATGCAAATCAGGTTATAAGCACCCCGCAGATCTAATTTGGTAAATACCCTTGCTCCCTGTAG
Organism: Ranitomeya variabilis; assembly: GCF_051348905.1. Lineage (NCBI taxonomy): Eukaryota > Metazoa > Chordata > Amphibia > Anura > Dendrobatidae > Ranitomeya > Ranitomeya variabilis. The sequence continues at coordinate 487,856,043 of NC_135235.1, forward strand.
CCTATCAAAGAGCTCAGAAATCAGGGGCAATGGGTACTTATTCTTAACGGTGATGGTGTTAAGACCCCTGTAATCTATGCATGGACGTAATTCTCCGTTCTTCTTCTGCACGAAGAAGAACCCGCCCCTGCAGGGGACACTGACTTCCTAATGAACCCTCTTGCCAAATTCTCCTGGATGTATTGGGACATAGCCTCTGTTTCTGGGAGAGAGAGGGGATAGACCCGGTCCCCGAGGAGGTTCTGCTCCAGGCATGAGATCAATAGGACAGTCATAGGGGCAGTGAGGCAGAAGGGTCTCCGCAGCCTTTTTGGAGAAGACGTCTGCATAGGACCAATAGCACTTGGGAAGGGAAGAAAGATATGCGGGTATCTCAGTAGTGAAAACCTGAACGCACTCCCTCACACATCTGCCCTTACATGCTTCACTCCAACCCAATATCCTCCCAGAGGTCCACTCAAATATGTGGGGAGTGGAAACAGAGCCAGGGTATTCCCAGCAGAATCTCATCCATTCCCTCAGAAGAACAAGAAGGGAAATAACCTGGTGGAAAGGGGACATGGATAATGTGAAAGGGACAGTCTTGTGTGTGATTTGTGAGAGAAGTGTCGACCCATTCACTACTCTAACAGTCACTGGTTTGGCGAGCATCACCAGAGGTATTGCATGGTGCAGAGCAAAAGTAGAGGACATGAAATTCCCCTCTGCTCCAGAGTCCAATCAAAGCTCGACTGTTAGAGTGGATAAGCCTAATGTGATTGTTCCTTTAAAGGACAGCTTGGAGGAAAATGCCGCTGAGTCTAGTGAATCTCCTCCAATGGTTACTAGACGCGATCGTTTCCCGACCGCCGTGGACATTTATTGGCATAATGTCCTGGCTGTTGGCAATTTTTACAAACCACGGGTGTTATGGACCTGGTGGTTAGGTGCACCCGGAATGACCTGATGGTTAAACTAGGAATCGGGACAAGCTCTGGGGAAGTAGAAACTCTGCTGACCGCAAACCCTACTCCTATCACACACACTAGAAATAGCCGTGGAGCGTACCTAACTCTGCCTAGACGCCTCTTCACAGCCTAAGAGCTAACTACCCCTAAAGATAGAAATACTGTAGAAGCCTTACCTTGCCTCAGAGAAATTCCCCAAAGGAAAAGGCAGCCCCCACATATATTGACGGTGAGTTTAGAGGGAAGTCACAAACACAGGAATGAAACAGGTTTTAGCAAAGGAGGCCAGTCTTCACTAAATAGTCAGAGGATAGAAAAGGGAACTATGCGGTCAGCACAAAAAAACTACAAAACCACGCAGAGTATGCAAAAAGACCTCCACACCGACTCACAGTGTGGAGGTGCAACTCTGCACCCCCAGAGCTTCCAGCTAGCAAGGAAATACCATGATAGCAAGCTGGACTAGAATTTTAGCAGTAACAATAAATGAACTAGCAGGAACTTAGCTTCTGCTGGAGTAGACAGGTCATCTGAGAAGTCCAAGAGAGATCTGAACCAATACTGAGACATTGACAGCTGGCATGAAGTAATGATCTGAGTGGATTTAAATAGAGAAGCCAGCCCAGCAATAAACGAGGGCAGCTGGAAAGCCAACCTCAAGAACCAGCAGTTCCACTCAAAGCCACTAGAGGGAGTTCAAGGACAGAACTCACCGAAGTACCATTCATGACCACAGGAGGGAGTCCGAGAACGGAGTTCACAACAGTACCCCCCCTTGAGGAGGGGTCACCAAACCCTCACCAGGGCCCCCAGGCCGATCCGGACGAGCCAAGTGAACTAACCACGAACTAAATCGGCAGCATGGACATCGGAGGCAACAACCCAGGAATTATCCTCCTGACCATAGCCCTTCCATTTCACCAGGTACTGAAGCTTCCGTCTCGAAATACGAGAATCCAAAATCTTCTCTACCACATACTCCAACTCCACCTCGACCAACACCGGAGCAGGAGGATCAACGGAGGGAACCATAGGCGCCACATATCTCCGCAACAACGACCTATGGAACACATTATGGATGGCAAAAGAAGATGGAAGGACCAAACGAAATGACACAGGATTGAGAATTTCAGAAATCTTGTAAGGACCAATGAAATGAGGCTTAAACTTAGGAGAAGAAACCTTCATAGGAACATAACGAGAAGACAACCAAACCAAATCCCCAACACGAAGTCGGTGACCAACACAGCGACGGCGGTTAGCGAAACGCTGAGCCTTCTCCTGGGACAACGTCAAATTGTCCACTACGTGAGTCCAAATTTGCTGCAACCTGTCCACCACAGAATCCACACCAGGACAGTCAGAAGGCTCAACCTGCCCCAAAGAAAAACGAGGATGAAAACCAGAATTGCAAAAAAAAGGTGAAACCAGAGTAGCCGAACTAGCCCGATTATTAAGGGCAAACTCAGCCAAAGGCAAAAAGGTCACCCAATCATCCTGATCAGCAGAAACAAAGCATCTCAGATAGGTCTCCAAAGTCTGATTGGTTCGTTCGGTTTGGCCATTTGTCTGAGGATGGAAAGCCGAAGAAAAAGACAAATCAATGCCCATCTTAGCACAAAAGGACCGCCAAAACCTAGAAACAAACTGGGAACCTCTGTCCGACACAATGTTCTCCGGAATGCCATGCAAACAAACCACATGCTGAAAAAATAATGGGACCAAATCAGCGGAGGAAGGTAATTTAGGCAGGGGTACCAAATGGACCATCTTAGAAAAGCGATCACAGACCACCCAGATGACAGACATCCTTTGAGAGACAGGGAGATCAGAAATAAAATCCATGGAAATGTGCGTCCAGGGCCTTTTTGGGACCGGCAAGGGCAAAAGTAACCCACTGGCACGAGAACAGCAGAGCTTGGCCCGAGCACAAGTCCCACAAGACTGCACAAAAGAACGCACATCCCGTGACAAGGAAGGCCACCAAAAGGACCTAGCCACCAAATCTCTGGTACCAAAAATCCCAGGATGACCAGCCAACACCGAACAATGAACCTCAGAGATAACTCTACTAGTCCATCTATCTGGGACAAACAGTTTCTCCACTGGACAACGGTCAGATCTATCAGCCTGAAACTCCTGCAGCACCCGCCGCAAATCAGGGGAGATGGCAGACAGAATTACCCCCTCTTTGAGAACACCAGCCGGCTCAGGGACTCCCGGAGAATCAGGCACAAAACTCCTAGAAAGGGCATCAGCCTTCACATTCTTAGTACCCGGAAGGTAGGAGACCACAAAATCGAAACGGGAGAAAAACAGCGACCATCGAGCCTGTCTAGGATTCAACCGCTTGGCAGACTCGAGATAAGTCAGATTCTTGTGATCCGTCAAGACCACCACGCGGTGCTTGGCTCCCTCAAGCCAATGTCGCCACTCCTCGAATGCCCACTTCATAGCCAGCAACTCCCGATTGCCAACATCATAATTACGCTCAGCAGGCGAAAACTTTCTAGAAAAGAAAGCACATGGCTTCATCACAGAGCCATCCGAACTTCTGTGAGACAAAACAGCCCCTGCTCCAATCTCAGAAGCATCAAACTCGACCTGAAAAGGGAGCGAAACATCTGACTGACGCAACACAGGAGCCGAAGAAAAGCGACGTTTCAACTCCTGAAAAGCCTCAACGGCCGCAGAGGACCAATTCACCACATCAGCACCTTTCTTTGTCAAATCAGTCAAAGGTTTAACCACACTAGAAAAATTAGCGATGAAGCGACGGTAAAAATTAGCAAAGCCCAGGAATTTCTGAAGGCTCTTCACAGATGTAGGTTGAGTTCAATCATAAATGGCCTGAACTTTAACAGGATCCATCTCGATAGTAGAAGGGGAAAAAATGAAGCCCAAAAATGAAACCTTCTGAATTCCGAAGAGACTTTTAGACCCCTTTACAAACAAGGAATTAGCACGAAGGACCTGGAATACCATTCTGACCTGCTTAACATGAGACTCCCAATCATCCGAAAAGACCAAAATATCATCCAAATATACTATCATGAATCTATCCAGATACTTTCGGAAGATGTCATGCATAAAGGACTGAAACACAGATGGAGCATTAGAAAGCCCAAAAGGCATCACCAGGTACTCAAAATGGCCCTCGGGCATATTAAATGCTGTTTTCCATTCATCGCCCTGTTTAATACGCACAAGATTATACGCCCCTCGAAGATCTATCTTGGTGAACCAACTAGCCCCCTTAATCCGAGCGAACAAATCTGACAGCAGAGGTAAAGGGTACTGAAATTTGACCGTGATTTTATTGAGAAGGCGGTAATCTATGCAGGGTCTCAGAGAACCATCCTTCTTGGCCACAAAAAAGAACCCTGCTCCCAACGGTGACGAAGATGGGTGAATATGCCCTTTCTCCAAGGACTCCTTTATATAACTCCGCATAGCGGCGTGTTCTGGCACAGATAAATTGAAGAGTCGGCCCTTAGGAAACTTACTACCAGGAATCAAATTAATAGCACAATCACAGTCCCTATGAGGAGGTAGAGTACTGGCTTTGGGTTCATCAAATACATCCCGGTAATCCGACAAGAACTCAGGGACTTCAGAAGGAGTGGAAGAAGAAATTGACATCAACGGAACATCGCCATGTAACAAAGAAATAATAATTTTTACTTGCTGAATGGGGTCACCAGAGGAGCGGGGTTTCAATGCAAGAAACAGTCTACAATTATTTTTGAAATTTAGAAACTTAGATCTATCCCCAGAGAACAAATCAGGCATTGGAATTCTAGGCTCTAACATCGGATTCTGAACTACATAATCTTGAATGCGTTGCACCCTTGCAGTGAGTTGATCCACACAAGAGGACAGACCTTGAATATCCATATCTACACCTGAGTCCTGAACCACCCAGAGGTTAAGGGGAAAAGAGAGACAAAACACACTGCAAAGAAAAAAAAATGGGTTCAGAACTTCTCTTATCCCTCTTTTGAGATGCATTAACACTTTGTGGGCCAGCTGTACTGTTATGGACCTGGTGGTTAGGTGCACCCGGAATGACCTGATGGTTAAACTAGGAATCAGGACAAGCTCTGGGGAAGTGGAAACTCTGCTGACCGCAAACCCTACTCCTATCACACACACTAGAAATAGCCGTGGAGCGTACCTAACTCTACCTAGACGCCTCTTCACAGCCTAAGAGCTAACTACCTCTAAAGATAGAAATAGTAGCCTGACCTAGAGAAATTCCCCAAAGGAAAAGGCAGCCCCCACATATATTGACGGTGAGTTTAGAGGAAAGTCACAAACACAGGAATGAAACAAGTTTTAGCAAAGGAGGCCAGTCTTCACTAAATAGTCAGAGGATAGAAAAGGGAACTATGCGGTCAGCACAAAAAAACTACAAAACCACGCAGAGTATGCAAAAAGACCTCCACACCGACTCACGGTGTGGAGGTGCAACTCTGCACCCCCAGAGCTTCCAGCTAGCAAGGAAATATCATGATAGCAAGCTGGACTAGAATTAGCAGTAACAATAAATGAACTAGCAGGAACTTAGCTTCTGCTGGAGTAGACAGGTCATCTGAGAAGTCCAAGAGAGATCTGAACCAATACTGAGACATTGACAGCTGGCATGAAGTAACGATCTGAGTGGAGTTAAATAGAGAAGCCAGCCCAGCAATAAACGAGGGCAGCTGGAAAGCCAACCTCAAGGACCAGCAGTTCCACTCAAAGCCACTAGAGGGAGTTCAAGGACAGAACTCACCAAAGTACCATTCATGACCACAGGAGGGAGTCCGAGAACGGAGTTCACAACACACGGGTACTCGAGCGGTCCGAGACTTAGGTCCATGGCCTCATGGGAGTCAGACACTTGAACAGGAGATTCTAGAGGGCTGGAGAAGGTAGGAGCCAGCCGAAACCTCTGCCTACACTGGGTCCGTTCTAACCTCCGCTCGTTAAAATGGAGGTCGATGCAGGTAAATATAGAAATGAGCTCCTCCCGTGTGGCGGGAATCTCCCTGGTGGCCAAGGCGTCCTTCACATGGTCTGCCAGTCCTTTCCAGAACACCGAAATAAGGACTTTATCCGGCCACTCCAGCTCAGACGCCATAGTCCGGAATTGGACGGCGAACTGGCTGACCATGGACGAACCCTGTGTTATTGCCAACAATTGGAGCGCGGTATTGTGGGTGACACGAGGTCCTAAAAAAACCTGTTTCAGAGAGTCCAGGAAGAGAGGAGCACTCTGCAACACACGATCATCACGCTCCCACAGCTGCGTTGCCCTCTCCAATGCCCTGCCTGACAAAAAGGATAAAATAAATCCCACTTTCGCCCATTCCGTAGGAAAAAGTGCAGCCAGTAGCTCTAGATGTATGGAGCACTGACTCACGAATCCCTGACATAGCTTACTGTCACTAGCAAACTTGTCTGGAAGCGGGAGACGGGATAAAGTCGGAGCAGGGGTGGCAGAGGACAAACTGGCTGTAGCTACACTTGCAGCCTGAACAGCGACTGCGGTAACATCCACAGCTGAGGTTGTGCGTTCTAGAGCCGCCACCTACCCTCCAGCTGCTGGATGTACCATTGTAGACACTGATCGTCCACCATTTACTAGCCAGACCCTGGCGCTAGTATTCTGTTAGGGCTGGCGGAACGCACCGAGTAAATAGTGAGATGATATTTGGTGCTGTCACGTATCCGGACCGCTGCCACCAATATGTCACGATTCACACCGTGACCGTCACCCCTACGTCACGGATCAGGGTGACTTTAGGCCAACAGACGGCTATCACATGTGCAGGGGGGCTTATCTTAGTTATCCCTCCACTGCTACAATGTGATGAAAAAAACACACACAAGGCTATTGACCTCTTGGTCTACAGCAGGGGCTTATTTTAGGTATCCCACTGCTCTTCAATATACCACGAACTGCAGGGATTTATGTATATCCGGCTTACAGTTCCACTTGAAACCTGCAGCTCTCTGGCGCCCCCTTACCCTCAGGTCAGATTAGGTACTGCACCTAGGATAATTAGTCGCCAGAAAGGCTGCCTGCTACGTACTGGCTATTGGGCACGCTGCAGCGAGGTGATATAAATACTCCCACTCAGGCAGGAACAATAATTATCAATGCCGCAGTTGGTACAAAGACACCCAAAGGCCCGCACACGGGATGCTGCCACCAGCTTTGAATAAACGGGTCTGAAGCTAACCCAAAAAAGTAGCGTAATTCCCTTCAGAAGGCTTAAGGTACGTTTTAGAGCATGAAGAACGAATCTAGTATTAAATATTTTACCCCATTAAAGTTTAGGCAGTGTTTATAGAAAAATATTACAAGGTTGTTACAAAAAGAGACAATTGCAAATATGTACAGAGGTAATTATAAAAATAACAGGGATTAAATGAGAAATAACACTTACATGTGTTCAGATCATTTGAGGCAACCAGGCTAGTGGAGTTCCCATATGTCCCAATGCATCAGGACTGACAGTCAGGACTCCTCTGGTAAAAAACTCACTGCTGGGAGCCTGCAGAAACTTATAAACCGCAGCCCGTTGCATCACCAACAGGGCTGGTTTACACAGTCCCTCCCATCTCTTCAGTCTTAGTAAATTTAACACCAGTTTGTCTAATGCCTGTATCTCCGCTACCGAACATGTCAGAATCATAACACACCCAGCATTCATCTTGTATTAACATTTGCTCTCTATAGATACTAAATTCGGGCTAGTAGAGACACTCAGTTCCAGAGAAATCCGTATTTTGTCCCTGTTTGAACTAGAAGCCCGTGTTTATGTGGCTGGTAGAACCGTCGATGGAGATTCACAAACTGGACACATCATTTTCCTAGACAAAACCATTGGCCCAATATCTTATGATATTAGAACAAAGACCCTCATGGATTCTGGAGACTTCTAATCCAGTTCTAGCTGGAGGAGAGTTTGAGCCTACCCAAGCGATCATAAAAATTCTTTTGGGAGGGGCATGAAGGGTGAGTTGCTCAAAGTCTACAGTTTACAGCCAGAGCAATAAAAGCTCTTCCACCCCCATTGAAAGAAAAGCTTCACACACATTCCAGCAAGCAAAACACAGAGCGGAGGGGGGGTTTTAGCCCACCACATGGCACTAACAGGCAAGAGCAACTAACTTATATTATATTTTCATACAATATCGTGACACCTCCCCCTTTTGGTCTGCGCTACAGAGGCAGAACCTTTTCTGTGCTCCTCCATGTGCACCTGAGCAGGTTCACCCCGGTGGGGCAGTCCATCTGCATTCCCATGCTCCCTGCCTGTTTTGTGTTCAATGGTGAAGTCAAACTGCTGAAGGGCAAGGCTCTAGCGTAGCAACCTGCCGTTGGTTCCACACATGGCGTTTAGCCCGAGTAGAGGGTTGTGGTCGGTCACCACAGTGAAGGTATGACCGTACAAGTAGGGCTGCAAGCGCTGCAGGGCCCAGACTATGGCCAGGCACTCCTTCTCGATGGTGGAGTAGGTACAACATGGGGTCCTCCGAGTCAACCTGGCTGAGCACAGCACCAAGGCCAAACTCGCTGGCGTCAATCTGTACCAAGAACGGTCGACTGCTGTCGACTGCTTTCAACACAGTGGCATTGCACAGTGCTGTTTTCAACGCTTGGAAGGCCCCCTCACAGCCATTGGTCCAGTTGACGATGTGGGGTAGCTTCTTCCTGGTGAGGTCCGTCAAAGGTTTTGCCAGGCTACTATAGTGCTGTACGAAGCGCCTATAGTATCCTGCAGTGCCCAGGAAGGACATCACCTGTTTCTTGGTCCTGGGAGTGGGCCAGTCCACGATCGCTCCCACTTTCTCAGGCTCTGGCTTTAGGGTGCCTCCGCCTACCCAGTGCCCCAGGTAGTGGACCTCCCTCATGCCCATCTGGCACTTTCCCGGCTTGATAGTCAGTCCTGCTCGGTGAATTCGCCTGAGCACCTCCTCGAGATGCTGCAGGTGTTCCTCCCAGGAGGGACTGAAGATGGCAACATCATCCAAGTACGCCACGGCGTACTCCTCCAGTCCCTGAAGCAGGAGGTTGACCATCCGCTGGAAAGTGGCAGGGGCATTCTTCATGCCGAAGGGCATGACCGTGGACTCGTACAGTCCAAAGGGTATGATAAAGGAAGACTTCTCCTGCACCTCGGGGCTCAGGGGAATCTGCCAGTATCCTCGACTCAGATCCATTATTGTCAGGTATTTTGCGCCAGCTAACTTCTCAGGCAGCTCCTCGATGCGCAGCATTGGGTGTGCATCAGAGGCTGTAATGGCGTTGAGCCCCCTGTAGTCCACACAGAACCGGGTGGTCCGGTCCTTCTTTGGCACGAGAACTACGGGTGAGGCCCACGCGCTCTTTGACCGTCGAATCACCCCCAGCTGTAACATCTCATTGATCTCCTGGCGCATAACCTGCTGCACCTGGTTGGAGATTCGATAGGGTGTTCGCCGTAGTGGGGCATGATTCCTGGTGTCCACCTCCTGGACTGCTAACTCAGTCCTTCCAGGCCGGTTGGAGAACACGACCCGGAAGGGTTCCAGTGTGGTTCAGTTAGCGAGGTGCTTAACTCCACGTCCTCAATGGACCCACCGGCCTTGGCTTGGGCCAGCATGTCCAGGAGGGTGTCTTCCTCCCCGTCTTCGGGTAAGCTGCAGACCGGTAGGACAAAAGGTTCACGTTCATGATGAGCCTTCAACATGTTGACGTGAAAGACCTTTCGCCTACCCCGAGCATGGTCAAGTGTGACCACGTAGGTGACCGGGTTGAGCTGTTGGTGGACGACATACGGGCCCTCCCAGGCTGCCTGAAGCTTATCCGTTGGTACAGGGACCAGCACCCACACCTTTTAACCCACGTGGTAGGTCCTCTCTCAGGAATTCTGGTCGTATCAGTGCTTCTGGTCAGCCTGAGCCTGCGTCATGTTGTCATGCACCAACTGCGTCAAGGTCTGCATCTTGTTACGGGTGCGCATGACATACTCCACTATGGACACTTCAGAAGGGTTCGGCTCCTCTTCCCAGGATTCTCTTACCAACCCAAGGGGTCCCCGGACTCGCCTGCTGTACAGGAGCTTGAAGCGGGAGAACCCCGTTGAGGCCTGCAGGACCTCTCGGTAAGCGAACAGCAGGTGTGGGAGGTACCACTCCCAGTCGCACCCTTGTGTCTCAACCAGCATGCGTAGCATCTGTTTGAGGGTACCATTGAAGCGTTCACACAAGCCATTGGTCTGTGGGTGATACGCACTCGATACCAGGTGCTTCACCTGCATTCTCTTACAGAGAGCCTCCATTAGGCGAGACATGAATTAGGTCCCTTGATCAGTAAGCATCTCCCTGGGAAATCCTACACGTGCAAAGATAGCCAACAGGGCATCCGCCACCTTATCTGCCCTAGTTGACGACAGAGCTACTGCCTCTGGGTACCGGATAGCGTAGTCTACCACAGTAAGGATATATCGCTTTCCAGAGCTGCTGGGGATGGCCAGCAGGCCCACAATGTCCACCGCGATCCTCTGGAAAGGCTCCTCTATTACTGGCAAAAGGATCAGGGGAGCCTTAAGAGCAGGCCCCGCCTTCCCCACTCTTTGACAGGTGATACAGGAGCGGCAGTAGTTTGACACATCTGTCCCCATCTTAGGCCAACAGAAGTGTTGAGACAGCCGGTCCTTTGTTTTGCTGGTCCCCAAGTGTCCAGCTAGCGGGATCTCATGGGCAATCCGTAACAACTCATCCCGGAATTGCTGCGAGATGACCAGCTGTCTTTCCCTCAACCACTCCTTTTGTGATTCTCCGGGTACTGTCTCCCGGTACAACCTTCCTCGTTCCCAGAACACCCTCTCCTTATCAGTCTAGGAGATGGGCATCTTGGCAAGTTGTCTCAAACTCTCTAGGCTCGCATCTGTGTGCAGAGCGGCCTGAAACTCCTGGCTGGGGAAGCCAGAAGAGACGTCAGGGTCCCTTCCCCACGGGAACCCTCTGGAACCTGCTCTGGGTCCACCTCTGGTTCAGTCACCCCTGTGACTGAGGAGGGTCTGGAAGACAGACAGTTATCTGCGTTCCAGGCACTCTGACTGCGGGTGACAGCAGCTATGTAGGCTGTCTCCCCGGGGATTTCTACAGACCCATCAGCCGACGTTGCTATGGGTACTACTTCCCCATCCAACCCCATTACCTCAGGAGCAGTGCTACTTATGGGCCAGTTACCTTCCTCGGTGGCACTGGTCAATTGCATGGCATCACCTTCCTCACGGTTCCCATGTATCTCCCCATTTCCTGTAGCACCGACACTTGCCCCTACTAGGGGTTCCTCAGCCATCTCACTCCGCAGAGCGATGTGGCTGAGAACTCCTGTACCTATGGACACATCAACTTTCACAGAAAAATCATTATCAGGTTCAGTTGGCACAGGTACAACATTTTCACCATCAATACTAGGGAAAAAATGGTTATCAGATGCATCATTACAAGGTAAAGCATGGTCAGGTAACACATGCAATTTCCCATCATCATCATCATCATCAGGGTTAACGTTACCCTTATTAGCAGATTGGGGAGGGGTGTCAGGGACGTAGTATACAACCATCCTCCCCAAATCAGTCCCCAACAAAACATCAGTGGGCAAATTATCAGACAGCCCCACTTCCTTCACCCCGCTCTGGCACCCCAATCAATATAAATGTGGGCCATTGGCAAGGGACAGCTGATGCCCCCAATCCCAGTGACAGTTAGGGTTTTCCCCAGAATGATTTATTCAGGGGCCGCCAGTTTGGGTCGGATGAGGGTTCGTTCAGCCCCGGTGTCCTTGAGGCCTGTAGCAACATGGCCTCCCACGGTGACGTGCTGTACGTTGTCACACCCCCTCTCAGCCACACCACCCACCAAAACAACTGCTGAATTAGGCCCAGGGGCCTTGGATGGGGGGTTCTTCGGCTTGTATGGACAGTAGGGACTGATATGACCAGTCCGGTTGCAGACGTAACACTGGCGAGGTTCGGTGGTAGGTCTGATGCTGTTGGCTACGGGGACAGGACCTCTGGGGTGTTGGCTGGCAGGGGTACTGGTGTTGGTTGCAGGCTTACCCCCTCTCCAGCTAGTGGTGACTGGCTTCCGCACTTCCGATCTACGGTTGGCTTCATAGGCATCGGCAATCTACGCTGCTTTCGTCACGTCTTTGGGTTCTCTGTCCATCACGAACTGTTGCACCTCAGCTGGGCAAAGATGTAAGAACTGGTCTTTGATCATCAGGTCTCGTAGCTGTGCAAAGGTGGTCACTGACAGTCCTTGGGTCCACTGGTTAAAGTGGGTCCCCAGTCCATGTGCCACATCACTGTAACTGTCGTGTGGGCCACGTTGGAGGTTCCGGAACTTTCTACGGTACACCTCGGGTGTAAGCTGGTACTTGGCTATCAGAGGCTTGATGGCCTCATAGTCACCATCTTGTTCTTGAGGGAGGGCAGCAAACGCCTCCAGAGCTTTGCCTCTCAGCCCTGGGGTCAGGTATCGTGCCCATTCATCTGTAGGCAGCTGGTACTGTCTGCACGCTTTCTCAGAGGCCCGCAGAAAAGTGTCCAAGTCCCCGTCCTTTTCCATAACAGGAAAGTGATCGGGCCGGGGCTTCGGTATCTGAGCACTGTTGGGCTCACGGCTCCGGGAGGTGGAAGGCATCCCTCCCTGCCGGAGCATCTCCCGTTCATGTTCTCGCTGGGCTTGGCGCTCGGCTCTCTCAGCCTCCCGCTCGGCTCTCTCATGGTATTGCTGGATCAGCTGCAGATGTCTCTCTAGGTCATCTGTGGAGCATTGTTGCAGAGCCAGCTGCAGGCGGAGGTCTGCGCCCCCCTGGTTGCCAGTAGGGCCCGTATTCAGTGGTTGGACCTCTGATGCAGCACCATGTTCACTTGTGCTGGCTTCTGCGGCCTCTGGGCTCTGTGGCCTGGCTTGGTCTGCTTCAAATTGCACCAGTTCAGCGACCATTTGAGCCTTCGTCTTGCCCTGGGAGTTCAGGCCATGGTATGTGCATATCCCAAGTAGAGCGTCCTTCTTCTGCTGGGCGTACCAGGCTTCTCCTTTCGCAGCCATGGTTGCCAAATCAAAGATAGGACAGAAAAATGAAGAGAAAGGGAAGGGATAACTACTATTACACACAATTGTCTCAGGACTAATAAACACTGAGTTCGTTCTCCAAACTTATTTGTGCAGAGTTCTCGCAAGAACTTTGCAAGTTTTTAGTGAGAGGAATGATCACTCAAACCAAATCACTAATGCTCTAAGATCCCACCGCTGCCATCAATATGTCACGTATCCGGACTGCTGCCACCAATATGTCATGATTCACACCATAACCGTCACCCCTACGTCACGGATCGGGGTGACTTTAAGCCAACAGATGGCTATCACATGTGCAGGGGGGCTTATCTTAGTTTTCCCTCCACTGCTACAATGTGATGAAAAAAACACACACAAGGCTATTGACCTCTTGGTCTACAGCAGGGGCTTATTTTAGGTATCCCACTGCTCTTCAATATACCACGAACTGCAGGGATTTATGTGTATCCCGCTTACAGTTCCACTTGAAACCTGCAGCTCTCTGGTACCCCCTTACCCTCAGGTCAGATTAGGTACTGCATCTAGGATAATTAGTCGCCAGAAAGGCTGCCTGCTATGTACTGGCTATTGGGCACGCTGCAGCGAGGCGATATAAATACTCCTACTCAGGCAGGAACAATAATTATCAAGGCCGCAGTCGATACAACGACGCCCAAAGGCCGGCACACGGGATGCTGCCACCAGCTTTGATTAAACGGGTCTGAAGCTAACCCAAAACAGTAGCGTAATTCCCTTCAGAAGGCTTAAGGTACATTTTAGAGCATGAAGAACGAATCTAGTATTAAATATTATACCCCATTAAAGTTTAGGCAGTGTTTATAGAAAAATATTACAAGGTTGTTACAAAAAGAGACAATTGCAAATATGTACAGAGGTAATTATAAAAATAACATGGATTAAATGAGAAATAACACTTACATGTGTTCAGATCATTTGAGGCAACCAGGCTAGTGGAGTTCCCATATGTCCCAATGCATCAGGACTGACAGTCAAGACTCCTCTGGTAAAAAAACTCACTGCTGGGAGCCTGCAGAAACTTATAAACTGCAGCCCGTGACATCACCAACAGGGCTGGTTTACACAGTCCCTCCCATCTCTTCAGTCTTAGTAAATTTAACACCAGTTTGTCTAATGCCTGTATCTCCGCTACCGAACATGTCAGAATCATAACACACCCAGCATTCATCTTGTATTAACATTTGCTCCTTATAGATACTAAATTCGGGCTAGTAGAGACACTCAGTTCCAGAGAAATCCGTATTTTGTCCCTGTTTGAACTAATCCAGTTCTAGCTGGAGGAGAGTTTGAGCCTACCCAAGCGATCATAAAAATTCTTTTTGGAGGGGCATGAAGGGTGATTTGCCCAAAGTCCGGAGTTTACAGCCAGAGCAATAAAAGCTCTTCCACCCCCATTGAAAAGAAAAGTTTCACACACATTCCAGCAAGCAAAACACAGAGTGGAGGGGGGGTTTAGCCCACCGCATGGCACTAACAGGCAAGAGCAACTAACTTATATTATATTTTCATACAATATTGTGACAGGTGCGTTCACAGCCCGGGGTCCACCGTGCAGGAGAGAACCTGATGCTGGCAAATGATGGCACTATATGGCGGTGGAAGCAAACTCTGTTACTTCACCGAGTCGCCTATAAAGAAAGCGCTGTGTCCTGTTTAGCTCACAGGGATGCACAGCAACTGCCGAGCAGATAGCAGTTTGTGGTCACGCAGGAGCCAGTATTCTAGTGGCTTATTTCAGCCAGGACCCTGAATGCATACACACAATCTCCTCACCGGAGCTGCCGGTATTCTAGTGGCTAATTTCAGCCCGGGCCCTGAATACACACATGAATGACCACATTGGCGCAAAACTCATGACATGATTTGATACTAGTGCATGGCCGTGAGGTCATGCGAACATTTTATAGATGCAGCAAGTACAGGACCTTCCCAGAAGGACCAATTGGAGGCTGCCACAGAAGTTGAGCACCTTCAGGACCTTCCTAGAGGACCAATGTGATTTGCTGCAGTATCTAAGCATGTGACTCTTGATCTCCAATGAGAGATCTTACCCTGGACATGCTCAGAAGGGGAAAAGTAGGAATTAGTCCCAAAAATGTCTGCTCACTGCTGCCCAGTACTGGCTACAATGACAGAAGCTGGAAAGGCAGCAGTAACCCTTTGCACAGAGTCAGACTGAGCGAGACTCTGGGACCGACGTCTCCGCTGTGCAGACTCCACTGTGGCAGGAGAAGAATGGGAGACCACAGCGGAGATGGCCCGAGATTCCCTCTGTGCAGAGGTGAGAACTCGACCCCTAACATGTAGGTAACTATTTTTTTTCAGCAAACTGATGTCAATAACTATGACTATGGAGTGAGTGACTTCCAATCCCCTACCTTGCAGATAGAAGTTGGCGTGTTCCCTGAATAAGGAGGTTGGCTGCTGCAAAGACGTCCTTCGTGTTACTGGAAGGATCGTGGTGTTGATAGTGTACAGATCTGAAAGGGAGCGTCCTCCCGTAGCACAAACATCCCCAGACCGCTTGCCGCTGAGGTAATCTGCAGGTACCTCGGCCGATGGCGCCGCCGAACAGTAGCACAGCGAGTGAGGGGTGTGGCTTAGCGGTGATGTCACCTGTCCACGAAGACGGACACAAGCAGGGGCCAATCCCGACGTGTTTCGAGGGTAACGACTTGAGAAAGAGGTATGTTACCCTCGAAACGCGTCGGGCACTCAGATGTGATTGCTGTGATGGCCAAACTCCTGTTTTAAATAAATGCCCTGTAGATATCTATTTTTTTTCAGCGTACTGGTGTCAATAACTTGTATAAGACGCTCCAACAAAATTTTACAGTAGCCCAGAAATGGCAGAATTGTTTACGCACTCAGATGTCATTACTGTGACGGCCAAACCTCTGTTTAAAATAAATGCCCCATAGGTAACTAATTTTTTTTTCAGCAAATTGGTGTCAATAATTTGTATAAGACGCTCCAACACAATTTTACAGTAGCCCAGAAATGGCAGAATTTTCTGCGCACTCAGATGTGAACCCTGTGATGGCCAAACTCCTGTTTAAAATACCTGGCCTGTAGGTAACTATTTTTTTTTCAGCAAACAGGTGTCACTAAGTTGTATACGACACTCCAACAAAATTTTATAGTAGCCCAGAAATGGAAGAATTGTCCGCGCACTCAGATGTGATTGCTGTAACAGCAAAGCCCCTGTTTAAAATAAATGCCCTGTAGATATTTTTTTTTTTTTCAGCATAATGGTGTCAATAATTTGTATAAGACACTCCAACAAAACTTTACAGTAGCCCAGAAATGGCAACATTTTCTGCGCACTTAGATGTGAACCCTGTGACAGCCAAACCCCTGTTTAAAATACCTGGCCTGTAGGTAACCATTTTTTTTCAGAAAACTGGTGTTAATAATTTCTATAACACACTCTAGCAAAATTTGACAGTAGGCCAAAAATGGCAGAAATGTCTGCGCACTCGGATTTGATCGCTGTGACGGCCAAACCCCTGCTTAAAATAGCTGGGTATTCATGCTGTAATATGGCAAGGATCTGGCTGTATTCTGCACTGCCTACAAGCAAATGAAGCAAAAAAATGTGTGCTCTGCATTGCTTTTGAAGAAAATAATCAGGATGAAGATGCAAAAAAAAATATTCCTGGCCCCTGATTCCTGGGGCTATATATATAAGTACGGTTAATATCTTTAATAGTCAGCAGCAGCAGACAGTAACGGAATGGACTCACTTGCTATATGCAATGAAGTATGCCTCATACAATGCCTGCCTAGCCTACCTAGCACTGATACCTATATACACCGTAATTAGTCCTCAGAAGGACTGTTGGTTTAGATTGATTTGTGTATTCAATATGGTATACCTACACTAACTTATACACCACCATATCTGTCCCTATCTCTGCAGCAACTATCCCTACACTGCCTAAGTCTGGAGCTGACTATGATGAGGAGGCCGGTGCCAGGTCTGATATAGACCAGATGACGCTGTGCGGCCAGCCAATCACTGTAATGCCACAACCAACATGGCTGCGGCATTACAGTGTGTGGCAGACAATCCCTGCATGTTGATTGGCTTTTTAAAGAGCGCCACACATGCATGGCAGGGACCCAAACTCTTCCCGAGCAACCCTGGAAATGCTCGCTGCTCGCTGACCATCGCAAGCAGCGAGATGCTCGGGCGAGCAGCAAGCACTTCCGAGCATGCTCGTTCATCACTAGTCAACATTTTAACCCCTTTCTGTCATTGGACGTACTATTCCGTCCATGTGGGGTGGGCCCTACTTCCCAAGGACGGAATAGTATGTCCAGCACGATCGGCCGCGCTCACGGGGGGAGCGCAGCCGATCGCGGCCGGGTGTCAGCTGCCTATCGCAGCTGACATCCGGCGCTATGTGCCAGGAGCGGTCACGGACCGCCCCTGGCACATTAACCCCCGGCACACAGCGATCAAACATGATTGCGGTGTGCCGGCGGTACAGGGAAGCATGGCGCAGGGAGGGGGCTCCCTGCGTGCTTCCCTGAGACCCCCGCAGCAACGCTGTGATCGCTTTGCTCCGAGGGTCTCCTACCTCCTTCCTCGCTGCAGGTCCCGGATCCAAGATGGCCGCGGCATCTGGGTCCTGCAGGGAGGGAGGTGGCTTACCGAGTGCCTGCTCAGAGCAGGCGCTGGTAACCCTGCAGTGCTCTAAGTTAGATCGGTGATCTGACAGAGTGCTATGCAAACTGTCAGATCCCCGATCTGTGATGTCCCCCCTGGGAGAAAGTTAAAATATAAAAAAAAAATTTCCACATGTGTAAAAAAAAAATAAAAAAAAAATTCCTAAATAAATAAATAATAATAAAAAATTATTCCCATAAATACATTTCTTTATCTAAATAAAAAAAAAAATCAAACAATAAAAGTACACATATTTAGTATGGCCGCGTCCGTAACGACCCCACCTATAAAACTATATCACTAGTTAACCCCTTCAGTGAACACCGTTAAAAAAAAAAAAAAAAAAAAAAGAAGCAAAAAACAACGCTTTATTCTCATACTGCCAAACAAAAAGTGGAATAACACGCGATCAAAAAGATGGTTATAAATAACCATGGTACCGCTGAAAACATCATCTTGTCCCGCAAAAAAAGAGCCACCACACACTATCATCAGCAAAAAAATAAAAATGTTATAGTCCTCAGAATAAAGCGATGCCAAAATAATTATTTTTTCTATAAAATAGTTTTTATCGTATAAAAGCGCCAAAACATAAAAAAATTATATAAATGAGGTATCACTGTAATCGTACTGACCCGAAGAATAAAACTGCCTTATCAATTTTACCAAATGCGGAACGGTATAAACGCCTCCCCCAAAAGAAATTAATGAATAGCTGGTTTTTGGTCATTCTGCCTCACAAAAAGCGGAATAAAAAGCGATCAAAAAATTTCCCGTACCCGAACATGTTACCAATAAAAACGTCAACTCGTCCCGCAAAAAACAAGACCTCACATGACTCTGTGGACTCAAATATGGAAAAATTATAGCTCTCAAAATGTGGTAACGCAAAAAATATTTTTTGCAATAAAAAGCGTCTTTCAGTGTGTGACGGCTGCCAATCATAAAAATCCACTAAAAAACCCGCTATAAAAGTAAATCAAACCCCCCTTCATCACCCGCTTAGTTAGGGAAAAATTTAAAAAATTTAAAAAATGTATTTATTTCCATTTTCCCATTAGGGTTAGGGTTAGGGCTAGGGTTAGGGCTAGGGTTAGGGCTAGGGTTAGGGTTAGGGCTAGGGTTAGGATTAGGGATAGGGTTAGGTTTAGGGCTAGGGTTAGGGCTATGGTTAGGGTTGGGGCTAGGGTTGGGGCTAGGGTTAAGGCTACATTTAGGGTTGGGGCTAAAGTTAGGGTTAGGGTTGGGGCTAAAGTTAGGGTTAGGGTTTGGATTACATTTACGGTTGGGAATAGGGTTGGGATTAGGGTTAGGGGTGTGTCTGGGTTAGAAGTGTGGTTAGGGTTACCGTTGGGATTAGGGTTAGGGGTGTGTTTTGATTAGGGTTTCAGTTATAATTGGGGGGTTTCCACTGTTTAGGCACATCAGGGGCTCTCCAAACGCGACATGGCGTCCGATTTCAATTCCAGCCAATTCTGCGTTGAAAAAGTAAAACAGTGCTCCTTCCCTTCCAAGCTCTCCCATGCGCCCAAACAGGGGTTTACCCCAACATATTGGGTATCAGCGTACTCGGAACACATTGGAGAACAACTTTTGGGGTCCAATTTCTCCTGTTACCCTTGGGAAAATACAAAACTAGGGGCTAAAAAATAATTTTTGTGAAAAAAAAAATTTTTTTTATTTGCATGGCTCTGTGTTATAAACTGTAGTGAAACACTTGGGGGTTCAAAGCTCTCACAACACATCTAGATGAGTTCCTTAGGGGGTCTACTTTCCAAAATGGTGTCACTTGTGGGGGGTTTCTACTGTTTAGGTACATTAGGGGCTCTGCAAACGCAATGTGACGCCTGCAGACCATTCCATCTAAGTCTGCATTCCAAATGGCGCTCCTTCCCTTCCGAGCCCTCCCATGCACCCAAACGGTGGTTCCCACCCACATATGGGGTATCAGCGTACTCAAGACAAATTGGACAACAACTTTTGGCATCCAATTTCTCCTGTTACCCTCGGGAAAATACAAAACTGGGGGCTAAAAAATTATTTTGGGGGGAAATTTTTTATTTTTTATTTTCACGGCTCTGCGTTATAAACTGTAGTGAAACACTTGGGGGTTCAAAGTTCTCACAACACAACTAGATAAGTTCCTTGGTGGGTCTAGTTTCCAATATTGGGTCACTTGTGGGGGGTTTCTACTGTTTTGGTACATTAGGGGCTCTGCAAACGCAATGTGACGCCTGCAGACCAATCCATCTAAGTCTGCATTGCAAATGATGCTCCTTCCCTTCCGAGCTCTGCCATGTGCTCAAACGGTGGTTCCCCCCAGATGTCAGGTATCAGCGTACTCAGGACAAATTGGACAACAACTTTTGGGGTCCAATTTCTCCTGTTACCCTCGGGAAAATACAAAACTGGGGGCTAAAAAATAATTTTTGTGGGAAAAAATTTTTGTTTTATTTTTACGGCTCTGCATTATAAACGTCTGTGAAGCACTTGGTGGGTCAAAGTGCTCACCACACCTAGATACGTTCCTTAGGGGGTCTACTTTCCAAAATGGTGTCACTTGTGGGGGGGTTTCAATGTTTAGGCACATCAGTGGCTCTCCAAACGCAACATGGCGTCCCATCTCAATTCCTGTCAATTTTGCAGTGAAAAGTCAAACGGCGCTCCTTCCCTTCCGAGCTCTCCCATGCGCCCAAACAGTGGTTTACCCCCACATATGGGGTATCAGCGTACTCAGAACAAATTGTACAACAACTTTTGGGGTCCAATTTCTTCTCTTACCCTTGGGAAAATAAAAAATTGGGGTCGAAAAGATAATTTTTGTGAAAAAATATGATTTTTTATTTTTACGGTTCTGCATTATAAACTTCTGTGAAGCAGTTGGTGGGTCAAAGTGCTCCCCACACCTCTAGATAAGTTCCTTAGGGGGTCTACTTTCCAAAATGGTGTCACTTGTGGGGGGTTTCAATGTTTAGGCACATCAGTGGCTCTCCAAACGCAACATGGCGTCCCATCTCAATTCCTGTAAATTTTGCAGTGAAAAGTCAAACGGCGCTCCTTCCCTTCCGAGCTCTCCCATGCACCCAAACAGTGGTTTACCCCCACATATGGGGTATCAGCGTACTCAGGACAAATTGTACAACAACTTTTGGGGTCCAATTTCTTCTCTTACCCTTGGGAAAATAAAAAATTGGGGTCGAAAAGATAATTTTTGTGAAAAAATATGATTTTTTATTTTTACGGTTCTGCATTATAAACTTCTGTGAAGCACTTGGTGGGTCAAAGTGCTCAACACACCTCTAGATAAGTTCCTTAGGGGGTCTACTTTCCAAAATGGTGTCACTTGTGGGGGGTTTCAATGTTTAGGCACATCAGTGGCTCTCCAAACACAACATGGCGTCCCATCTCAATTCCAGTCAATTTTGCATTGAAAAGTCAAATGGTGCTCCTTCGCTTCCGAGCTCTGTCATGCGCCCAAACAGTGGTTTACCCCCACATATGGGGTATCGGCGTACTCAGGACAAATTGTACAACATCTTTTGGGGTCCATTTTCTCCTGTTACCCTTTGGTAAAATAAAACAAATTGGAGCTGAAGTAAATTTTGTGTGAAAAAAAGTTAAATGTTCATTTTTATTTAAACATTCCAAAAATTCCTGTGAAACACCTGAAGGGTTAATAAACTTTTTGAATGTGGTTTTGAGCACCTTGAGGGGTGCAGTTTTTAGAATGGTGTCACACTTGGGTATTTTCTATCATATAGACCCCTCAAAATGACTTAAAATGAGATGTGGTCCCTAAAAAAAAATGGTGTTGTAAAAATGAGAAATTGCTGGTCAAATTTTAACCCTTATAACTCCCTAACAAAAAAAATTTTGGTTCCAAAATGGTGCTGATGTAAAGTAGACATGTGGGAAATGTTACTTATTAAGTATTTTGTGTGACATATCACTGTGATTTAATTGCATAAAAATTCAAAGTTGGAAAATTGCTAAATTTTCAAAATTTTCGCCAAATTTCCATTTTTTTTCACAAATAAACGCAGGTAATATCAAATAAATTTTACCACAATCATGAAGTACAATATGTCACGAGAAAACAGTGTCAGAATCACCAGGATCCGTTGAAGCGTTCCAGAGTTATAACCTCATAAAGGGACAGTGGTCAGAATTGTAAAAATTTGCCCGGTCCATAACATGCAAACCACCCTTGGGGGTAAAGGGGTTAATGATAATAAATGCTAAAAGAATCGAAACAAAATTTTCAAAACATTTTTATTTATTGAGTTTGAGTTTGAACAACATGCACAGAAATCCCTGTACTTACACTCCTTGGCATATTATCAATAAGGTTATTAATGGTTGTCTGAGGAATGCTCTACTATGCTGAATGCACTTGGGCAAGAAAATCATCAACATTTACTGTGTAATGGACTGGAACTACTGTGCTCTGAGGAGAACCTGGAAGGGTGTGACTAGGTACCTTAGTAGTGAAGAGCAAATAGTGAAATATTTGCATTTGAGAAAATCGGCATGAATAATTTCTAATATCTGTGTATTCGTACCTAAAAACGAATCCAATGCAAGTCAATGGGAAAGCAGAATATTTTTTTGCTAGACCCAACACACAGGTCTGGGGGCATGAGAAAAAAGCTGAAATGGATGGGAAAGAGCTAAAACTAAATGGGAACAACATGGAGAAGATGCCTGCATGCCTTTCTGACTCATATGGTATCTGGGAATAATGTTGTCAAACTATTGCGCTGATTTTATGGATTTTTGAAAAGACCTACCAAACCAAAAAATTTTTTAAAGGGAAAAATGCTAAGAAACATTACTTCCTTCATAATTACATGTATATAATGCAAAATTAAAAAAAATATACCTCTCCTTTAACATATTTGTGTTGCAATTGGAATGTTGAAGGGTATATTGGTTAGGGGGACAAACACATTAATTAAAGTAACGTAGCCAACCTCTTTAAGGTGCGCCATCCCAGGGCTTAGTTGGGTAGATTAGTAGTTGAAGAGTCCTCCTGCTCTGTAGTGTGTGAGGGCTGCTCGGAGAGGAGGCAAACGTCTCAATTGCATGAGTGAGTACTGCCATTAGAGAAAGGTGGGGTGCCACAAACACTGTTATTCTTGAATGTGAAGGATGCATCTCCCAAAGGGGAGAGGAGTTTCCACACCAGATGAATCAGCTGATGCCTCTTTGTGAAAAGAAATGACATGCCAGAGACTGCTAAAAGTCTGATGCTTGTAGTAAAGGACTATGAAAGAAATTGAGAAGGGTAGACCAAAAATGTGTGCATAGTATTAGACAAGCTACTGCAGGACATTGCTGCACCAAGCTCATTGCCTCTGAGACTGTTGAAACCATCAATTTTGTTGCCTTTGGAGTGCCCCCACTGTCGCAGGGCCGAGGGGTACCCGGTACCGGGCCTCTCTGTCTCGGTTCTGGGATTGTCACGGTGGCTAGACCCGGTCCGTGACCCTGCTAAGGGGCGTCCAGTACAAGTTGAGAGTGATGATGTGTGGTGCAGGATGCGATGAATAACGAGGACACAGGGTTGCAGTCTCTTTACCTCTTTACTGAAGGCTTCAGGATCCTCAGTCCAGAGTACGGTTAACAGGGCTGTCTGAGACCGGCCGGTCCGATGGCACCTCCAGAGTTCCCTTTGCAGGTGGAAATCTGTGCCTTCCTTCTAGCGCTTGTGTGTTGTAGTCCTTCACTGCTGAGCACCACGGGATAGTCCTCACAACTGTTGTGTCTGTTTCTGATGTTCCCTCACACCTGATTCTGATGTTCTTCTCCGTCCCCCAGATGATATGGCTAGGACGCACCCGTATGACGGGTAGGCCTGGAGTTCTTCCAGGACCCGAGAGTCGCCCCTCTCCCACTGTTGCCCCCTATGTCTGCTTAGGTGATTTAGGTGAGACAGCCCGCCTATAACTGACTGTCCTGCCATTGGTTTGAAGTAAGGCTTGGAGCCAGTACTTCCTCGGCGTTTCCGGCCACCGGCTACGCGCCTCAGTAGGATGTTGCCTCGATCTTACAGCACGACTCCTACTGGTGTTTTCTCCTTGTTGCGTTGATCTCATTTCTCACTCTTCACAATAAACCTCGCTTCTTGTCCTTTCTTGGGGTACCGCCGCAATGAAGTGCAGGCGCGGTCCCGTAACGTTCTTTCTGTTCGCTAGACCTCTGTCAGGATCCCACCCCTGACAGGGACCCCCTGAATCTTCCCCTGCAACACCCTCTGCCACAGGATGTTGCCTGGTTCCAACCCAGTCAGCTTTCTGTCTAACTTCCTATCTAACCCCCAGTTTTACCAGATTGTGAGGAGTGGCCTAATACATAGTGCCCTTTGCTCCCCCTGGAGGCCAGACTGTGAAGTGTATTGGTGTCTGTGATACCTGGTCAGGTGAACTCCTTCAGTGCCATCAGACGTACCATCACCCCCCTTAGCGGCGGAGCGATGTTACTGCAACGACCAGGTCTCTGGGGCGCTGCACCTTCCTGGAGAATAAAAGTCTTCAACTGACATTTGTGTGTGTCTTTTTTCTTATGCCAACCCTGAGTGTTGACGTGCTTAAAGGGAATCAGTCACCCCAAAAATTGTATATGAGCTAAGGCCACTGCCATCAGGGGCTTATCTACAGAATTCTGTAATGCTGTAGATAAGCCCCCGATGTAATCTGGAAGGTAAGAAAAACAGGTTATATTATACTCACCCAGGGGCGGTCCTGGTCCGTTTTGGGTCAGATGGGAGTCGTGGTCCGGGTCCGGCACCTCCTATCTTCATACGATGTCGTCCTCTTCTTGTCTTCCTGCCGCGGCTCTGGCGCAGGCGTACTTTGTCTGCCCTGTTGAGGGCAGAGCAAAGTACTGCAGTGTGCAGGCGCCGGGCCTCTCTGACCTTTCCCAGCGCCTTCCCACTGCAGCTTTCCAGCCAAATTATATAATCCATTTTCTATTGTTACCCTTGTGAAAATTAAGAAAATTCGGCTAAAACAACATTTTTGGTGAAAAATGTGATCTTTTATTTTTACGGCTCAAGATTATAAAATTCTGTGAAGCACTTGAGGGTTCAAGATGTTGACCACCCATCTAGATAAATTCCTTGAGGGGTTTAGCATGTGTGTTTTGACTGTCATACAGCCACTGACACATGCAGCTGAACAGCTGATCATCAGGAGCGCTTCAGGTATCTGTGTTCCCGATGCAGTTTCTTCGGTAAGTGCTGTAGCTTGCTAAATAAGGAGGGAGCTGACAATGTTCGCTCATCTCTAGTCACAATCACAGTCTCTTTCGGCGTGTATGATACAGACCCCTTGGATAATTTTTGGAACCTCTTTGCACAATGGTGAAACTTGTACTCCCTATCTATAGCAATTATAATAACTGCAAAATGTATTGTGAGGTCACCTTCACGGTCTCTTGCAGCATCTATGATACAGACCCCTTGGGTAATTTTTTGAAACCTTTGAACATTGTGCTATGGGGAAACTTGTACTCCCTATCTCTAGCATTAAAATAACTGCAAAATTTATTGTGAGGTCCCCATCATGGTCTCTTTCAGCATGTATGATACAGACTCCTTGGGCAATTTTTGGAAACCTTGGGCAATGGTCAAATTTCTACTCTCAATCGCTACATATTAAATTATTATAATTTTTTTATTGTTTTGCCTTTCTCATGATCTTGTACAGTGTATCTTGGAGCCTGATATTGATTTTTAGGTATGCACTTGGACACTGTGGAACATCAATGAATTAATTTGCTCCACACACTTCTTCAGGTTTCAGCCTTACATGGAATAATAATATAAGTAATGAAATATGCTCTATATATATGCTGCTAGTTCGAAAATCTTACCCACACAACCCTTTATAAAGGGAAATTCGACATAATACCTATGTGGTGGTGGGGTATTGGCTAGTTTCTCTACATTTTAAGCAGGTCGAAGAGACTGGGTTAATACGCTCTTACAAACCTTTTCAGGTTGCAGCTTTACACGTATTGGAACATGGTCATTGCCACGCTAATGCCTTTTACCTGAGCTCTGTAGCACTGCCTGTCATCAGAGTAGTACACTCCACAGACTTCGTCATTCTCTGTGACATTTTCTGTAATTACTCCATTGTTGCTCAAAACCATGCAGAAGATAAATTCTAACTAGTTGGGTAGTTTCCAGAAGAAGTGCGTAGGATTGTCAATGGCACTCCTGTCTCTTTCCCTTGAGGAGGTTGCTTCCACGTAAGAGGAGGCTTGAACATGTTCCTGACATGGGTTTGAGGCCTGACAGACTGACCACAATATAGGCCCTGGCTTGCATATACTGTATTCAGAATTTAATTCTAATGCTTTTGGTGTCTGATAGAATCCAATTTACTGACAATGAGCATACAGATTCCCCAACTCCTGTATTATATTCACCTTACAGCAGCTTCACCCATCCATTGGGATTTGGTGGCCAAAATGAACTGTGGAGCTCACAAAACTCAGGTTTCACAGCACCTGCTGGCCTCCCAAATATAGCAGTGAGAGCTCTCCCAAATGTAGAGCCCACCTGAGGACCCTTCCCAAACTCAGGTTTCACGGCACCTGCTGGCCCTCTGAAAATGTTAAGCGAGGGCAGCGAAATGAAATGGCGGTGGACATGGTAGTGGTGGTGGGTGAAGCCCAAAATTTAAACAAGCATGTTTTAGCTGGAATTATAAAGTGATGGGGAATATGTATTCCGCTATCTAGTTAACAATTTTGAATGAGGGAGGGACCTCCCAAATGTAGGAGTGAGAGTCCTCAGAAATGTAAAAGGAAAAACTAAAGCCAAAAAGCTCAATGTGAACATATGCTAAAGGGGAGGTATAATTTTTTTTTTTTGCATTATATACATGTAACTATGAAGGAAAAAATGTTTCTTAGCATTTTGCCCTTAAAAAAAAAAATAGATTTGGTTTGGTAGGTCTTCTTATAAATCTGTAAAACCGGCGCAGGTGTTTCTGTGAGTCAGAAAGGCATGAAGGCATCTTCTCCATTCTGTTCCCATTTAGTTTTAGCTCTTTCTCATCCATTTCAGCTTTTTTCTCATGCCCCCAGACCTGTTTGTGGGGTCCAACAGAAAAATATTCAGCTTTCCCATTGACTTGCATTGGACTCATTATTCAATATGAATACACAGATATTATAAATTATTTGTGGCAATTTTCCCGAATTCAAATATTTCACTATTCGCTTATCACTAATTATCATAAAAAGGAGGAACTTATAATTCTAATAAAGGCAAAGCGGACGTGGGGGTGGGCTTGGCCCTATAGCAGCCTCAAAAAATGCCTCTATCTTGCCAAGGAGGTTGGCACCCTTACATTGAGAGATGGCGCTCCCACTCCTCGTCAGCTCTCCCTCCTTGACCCTATTATGCCCTAGATTTAAACACCAGAGAAAAGTTATAAGGTGACAGTAATAGTGAATACAAAAGCAATGTAAATATCACTTTGCAAAAAAGATCATCAATAAGATGGTTTATGAGCATCAGCACAAAATGATTTATTTGTATTTTGGTCACTGTTAAAGGGAGGACCAAGTTAGCTCAAATAGATAATAATAATAATAATAATAATAATAATAATAATAATAAATGGTCGTACTCTCTAAAGGATGTTGTTAGAGTACTTGTTAGTATATAGGTATGTAGATTAATATACTTAATATTAATACATAGTTTAAATATCAATGATATACCCAGTATAAAGGTCAAATAGACCGCCTCAGTCAGATCAGGTGATAAAGATATATACTATCTACTCAACCAACAAATTATACAATGACCAAAGGATATTCCTAGACACAGAATAGGCAAAAGACAGGCTTTAGTATATGTAGTATACTCTCACATCGAATGCAGATATCATGCAAGGGGTCAAATGCACATTGTTAAGAATGTAATAGAGAAAACTCTGTTACTTAGACAAAAAAGAGACAAAGGGACAATGTTTCCTAAATCTCAGATAAATGATCACTGGTTTTATGCATAGCATTAGTAATCATAGAGACAATGGTAAGTATGATACTTATAGTTTCTTCAAAATAGGATAAACCATAACTCCCAGCTCCAGAAGAATTTCCCCCCTTTATTTCAAGGGGTTCATCAGGGGAAAGGGTTTCCAATTAGTTGACCAAATTGATCAGAACATAGCTTTGGATCCACTGGATGATACATAGATCAGTGTCACTTAGTAGTGTAGACATGTTTCCCTATTGCACTCCATGCTTATTGACAATGGACATGTGGCTTTATTATAATTATAAGTCCCCCTTTTTATGATCATCGTTAACAAAATTCTCTATAAAGTAGGAAGGTCTTTTTTAGTTTTAGTTGATGCTATTTTTGAGACCTATGTCCATCTGATTTAGTGTTTTGACATTATGGAGCAAAGCCAGTTTCAGTTTGTCAGTGATTTGAGACTGGGACAGAGGTTCACCCTTCCAACAAGACAATGACCCAAAGCATAATCCTAAAGCAACACTCCAGTGCTTTAAGGGAAAACGTGTAAATGTTTTGGAGTGGTCTAGTCAGAGCCCAGACCTTAATCCAATTGAGAATCTGTGGTCAGACTTGAAGATTGTTGTTCACCAGAGGAAACCATCTAACTTAAAGAAACTGGAGCAGTTCTTCAAGTTAGATGGAATATTTGCAGATGACACTAAACTCTGCAGGGTAATCAATACAGGGGAGGACAATTTTATATTACAGGATGATTTATGTAAACTAGAAGCTTGGGCTGATGAATGGCAAATGAGCTTTAATGGGGATAAATGTAAGGTCATGCACTTGGGTAGATGTAATAAGATGTATAACTATGTGCTTAATTCTAAAACTCTGGGCAAAACCGTCAATGAAAAAGACCTGGGTGTATGGGTGGATGACAAACTCATATTCAGTGGCCAGTGTCAGGCAGCTGCTACAAAGGCAAATAAAATAATGGGATGCATTAAAAGAGGCATAGATGCTCATGAGGAGAACATAATTTTACCTCTATACAATTCACTAGTTCGACCACACTTAGAATACTGTGTACAGTTCTGGTCTCCGGTGTATAAGAAAGACATAGCTGAACTGGAGCGGGTGCAGAGAAGTGCGACCAAGGTTATTAGAGGACTGGGGGGTCTGCAATACCAAGATAGGTTATTACACTTGGGGCTATTTAGTTTGGAAAAACGAAGGCTAAGGGGTGATCTTATTTTAATGTATAAATATATGAGGGGACAGTACAAAGACCTTTCTGATGATCTTTTTAATCACAGACCTGAGACAGGGACAAGGGGGCATCCTCTACGTCTGGAGGAAAGAAGGTTTAACCCCTTCACCCCCAAGGGTGGTTTGCACGTTAATGACCGGGCCAATTTTTACAATTCTGACCACTGTCCCTTTATGAGGCTATAACTCTGGAACGCTTTGACGGATCTTGGCGATTCTGACATTGTTTTCTCGTGACATATTGTACTTCATGTTAGTGGTAAAATTTATTCGATATAACTTGTGTTTATTTGTGAAAAAAATGGAAATTTGGCGAAAATTTTGAACATTTCGCAATTTTCCAACTTTGAATTTTTATGCCCTTAAATCACAGACATATGTCACACAAAATACTTAATAAATAACATTTCCCACATGTCTACTTTACATCAGCACAATTTTGGAACCAAAATTTTTTTTTGTGACGGAGTTATAAGGGTTAAAAGTTGACCAGCAATTTCTCATTTTTACAACACCATTTTTTTTTAGGGACCACATCTCATTTGAAGTCATTTTGACGGGTCTATATGATAGAAAATACCCAAGTGTGACACCATTCTAAAAACTGCACCCCTCAAGGTACTCAAAACCACTTTCAAGAAGTTTATTAACCCTTCAGGTGTTTCACAGGAATTTTTGGAATGTTTAAATAAAAATGAACATTTAACTTTTTTTCACACAAAATTTATTTCAGCTCCAATTTGTTTTATTTTACCAAGGGTAACAGGAGAAAATAGACCCCAAAAGTTGTTGTACAATTTGTCCTGAGTACGCTGATACCCCATATGTGGGGGTAAACCACAGTTTGGGCGCATGGCAGAGCTTGGAAGCAAAGGAGCGCAATTTGACTTTTCAATGCAAAATTGACTGGAATTGAGATGGGACGCCATGTTGCATTTGGAGAGCCCCTGATGTGCCTAAACATTGAAACCCCTAACAAGTGACACCATTTTGGAAAGTAGACCCCCTAAGGAACTTATCTAGATGTGTGGTGAGCACTTTGACCCAACAAGTGCTTTACAGAAGTTTATAATGCAGAGCCGTAAAAATAAAAAATCATATTTTTTCACAAAAATGATCTTTTCACCCCCAATTTTTTAATTTTCCCAAGGGTGAGAGAAGAAATTGGACCCCAAAAATTGTTGTGCAATTTGTCCTGAGTACGCTGATACCCCATATGTGGGTGTAAACCATTGTTTGGGCGCAGGGCAGAGCTCGGAAGGGAAGGAGCGCCATTTGACTTTTCAATGCAAAATTGACTGGAATTGAGATGGGACGCCATGTTGCATTTAGAGAGCCCTTGATGTGCCTAAACATTGAAACCCCTAACAAGTGACACCATTTTGGAAAGTAGACCCCCTAAGGAACTTATCTAGATGTGTGGTGAGCACTTTGACCCACCAAGTGCTTCACAGAAGTTTATAATGCAGAGCCGTAAAAATAAAAAATCATATTTTTTCACAAAAATGATCTTTTCACCCCCAATTTTTTATTTTCCCAAGGGTAAGAGAAGAAATTGGACCCCAAAAATTGTTGTGCAATTTGTCCTGAGTACACTGATACCCCATATGTGGGTGTAAACCATTGTTTGGGCACAGGGCAGAGCTCAGAAGGGAAGGAGCGCCATTTGACTTTTCAATGCAAAATTGACTGGAATTGAGATGGGACGCCATGTTGCGTTTGGAGAGCCCCTAATGTGCCTAAACATTGAAACCCCCCACGAGTGACACCATTTTGGAAAGTAGACCCCTTAAGGAACTTATCTAGATGTGTGTTGAGCACTTTGACCCAACAAGTGCTTCACAGAAGTTTATAATGCAGAGCCGTAAAAATAAAAAATCATATTTTTTCACAAAAATGATCTTTTAACCCCCATTTTTTTATTTCCCCAAGGGTAAGAGAAGAAATTAGACCACAAAAGTTGTTGTGCAATTTGTCCTGAGTACGACGATACCCCATATGTGGGTGTAAACCATTGTTTGGGCGCATAGCAGAGCTCAGAAGGGAAGAAGCGCTATTTTACTTTTCAATGCAAAATTGACTGGAATTAAGATGGGATGCCATGTTGCGTTTGGAGAGCCCCTGATGTGCCTAAACATTAAACCCCCCCACAAGTGACACCATTTTGGAAAGTAGACCCCCTAAGGAACTTATCTAGATGTGTTTTGAGAGCTTTGAACCCCCAAGTGTTTCACTACAGTTTATAACGCAGAGCCGTGAAAATAAAAATTATTTTTTTTTTTCACAAAAATGATTTTTTAGCCCCCAGTTTTGTATTTTCACAAGGGTATCAGGATAAATTGGACCCTAAACGTTGTTGTCCAATTTGTCCTGAGTACGCTGATACCCCCTATGTGGGGGGGAACCACTGTTTGGGCGCATGACAGAGCTCGGAAGGGAAGGAGCGCCATTTGGAATGCAGACTTAAATGGATTGGTCTGCAGGCGTCACGTTGCATTTGCAGAGCCCCTGATGTACCCAAATAGTACAAACCCCCCACAAGTGACCCCATATTGGAAACTAGACCTCCCAAGGAACTTATCTAGATGTGTTGTGAGAACTTTGAACCCCCAAGTGTTTCACTACAGTTTACAACGCAGAGCCGTGAAAATAAAACATATTTTTTTTCCCACAAAAATGATTTTTAGCCCCCCAAATTTTTATTTTCCCAAGGATAACAAGAGAACTTGGACCCCAGAAGTTGTTGTTCAATTTGTCCCTAGTATGTTGATACCCCATATGTTGGGGTAAACCCCTGTTTGGGCACATGGGAGAGCTCGGAAGGGAAGGAGCACTGTTTTACTTTTTCAACGCAGAATTGGCTGGAATTGAGATTGGACGCCATGTCGCGTTTGGAGAGCCCCTGATGTGCCTGAACAGTGGAATCTCCCCAATTCTACCTGAAACCCTACCCCTAACCTCACCCCTAACCGTTTACTGAACATTTTCTGACAGTCATAAGTGCCACGTATATAAGTGCCACGTATATAAGTGCCACGTATTTAAGAGCCACGTATTTAAGTGCCACGTATTTAAGTGCCACGTATTTAAGTGCCACGTATTTAAGTGCCACGATATTTCAGTGCCACGATATTTCAGTGCCACGTATTTCAGTGCCACGTATTTCAGTGCCACATATTTCAGGCACTGAAAAATACGTGGCACGTAAATACGTGGCACGTAAATACGTGGCACTTAAATACGTGGCACTTAAATACGTGGCATTTAAATACGTGGCACTTAAATACGTGGCCACTGAAATATCGTGGCACTTATATACGTATATACGTATATAAACGTATATTTCAGTGCCACGTATTTCAGTGCCACGTATTTCAGGTTAGGGGTAGGGTTAGGGGTAGGGTTAGGGTTTTTTGTTTTTTTCTTGTTTTCTTGTGTTTTTCTATAAAAACGCATGCGTTTTACCGCGTTTACATGCATTTTTTCACACATGTGGTTTTTTTAAAAAACGCATGCAGATAAAAACGCAAGTGTGAAACCAGACTAAAAGACGCTTTTTATAGCAAAAAAGTTTTTGTGTCTCCACATTTTGAGACCTATAATTTTTCCACATTTTGGTCCACAGAGTCATGTGAGGTTTTTTTTTTTTTGCGGGACGAGTTGACGTTTTTATTGGTAACATTTTCGGACACGTGACCATTTTTTAGCACTTTTTATTCCGATTTTTGTGAGGCAGAATAACCAAAAACCAGCTATTCATGAATTTCTTTTGGGAGAGGCGTTTATACCGTTCTGCGCTTGGTAAAATTGATAAAGCAGTTTTATTCGTCGGGTCAGTACGATTACAGCGATACCTCATTTATATCATTTTTTTATGTTTTGACGCTTTTATACGATAAAAACTATTTTATAGAAAAAATAATTATTTTGGCATCGCTTTATTCTGAGGACTATAACTTTTTTATTTTTTTGCTGATGATGCTGTATGGTGGCTCGTTTTTTGCGGGACAAGATGACGTTTTCAGCGGTAACATGGTTATTCATATCCGTCTTTTTGATCGCGTGTTATTCCACTTTTTGTTCGGCAGTATGGTAATAAAGCGTTGTTTTTTGCCTCGTTTTTTTTTCTTTTTCTTACGGTGTTTACTGAAGGGGTTAACTAGTGGGCCAGTTTTATAGGTTGGGTCGTTACGGACGCGGCGATACTAAATATGTGTACTTTTATTGTTTTTGTTTGTTTTTTTTAGATAAAGAAATGTATTTATGGGAATAATATTTTTTTTTTTATTATTATTTATTTAGGAATTATTATTTTTTTTTTTTACACATGTGGAAATTTTTTTTTTTACTTTTTACTTTGTCCCAGGGGGGGACATCACAGATCGCAGATCTGATAGTGTGCACAGCACTCTATCAGATCCGCGATCATACTTTCATCGGAGCAGGCTGCAGCTTTCATCTGCAGCCTGCTCCGACCCGGAAGTGCTCCCTGCAGGACCCGGATACAGCCCCTCGGCCATTTTGGATCCGGGGCCTGCAGGGAGAAGACGTTCGGTACGAGGTGAGTACATCACCTTGTACCGATCGTCTCAGGGAAGCCCGCAGGGAGCCCCCTCCCTGCGCGATGCTTCCCTGTACCGCCGGTACACCGCGATCATGTTTGATCGCGGTGTGCCGGGGGTTAATGTGCCGGGGGCGGTCCGTGACCGCTCCTGGCACATAGTGCCGGATGTCAGCTGCGATATGCAGCCGACACCCGGCCGCGATCGGCCGCGCTCCCCCCGTGAGCGCGGCCGATCGCGTATGACGTACTATCCCGTCGGCGGTCATGGGGGCCCACCCCACCTCGACGAGGTAGTACGTCAAATGTCGGGAAGGGGTTAATCATAATAACAGATGCGGATTCTTTACTGTAAGAGCAGTGAGACTATGGAACTCTCTGCCGTATGATGTTGTAATGAGTGACTCATTACTTAAATTTAAGAGGGGACTGGATGTCTTTCTTGAAAAGTATAATATTACAGGGTATATACACTAGATTCCTTGATAGGGCGTTGATCCAGGGAACTTGTCTGATTGCCGTATGTGGAGTCGGGAAGGAATTTTTTTCCCCAATGTGGAGCTTACTGTTTGCCACATGGTTTTTTTTTGCCTTCCTCTGGATCAACATGTTAGGGCATGTTAGGTTAGGCTATGGGTTGAACTAGATGGACTTAAAGTCTTCCTTCAACCTTAGTAATAACTATGTTACTATGTTAGTTTTGTCTTGTGGAATGGGTAAAAATCCAAGTGGCAAGATGTGGAAAGCTCTTAGAGACTTGTACAAAGTGAATTGCAGCTGTAATTGCTGCAAAAAGAGGCTCTACAAAGCACTGACTTTAGGAGAGGAGTAGTTATGCATGCTGAAGCTTTCAGTTATTTTGCTCTATTTGCTGTTTGCTTCACAATTAAAAAGAAAACCAAATTTTCACAGTTGTGTCATGTTCTTTACATGAACTGATGCAAACCCTCAAAAAAACGGTGAAATTCCAGGTTATGAGGTAGCAAAACACGATAAATGCCAAGGGGGATGAATACTTTTGCAAGCCACTGTATATACAACAGCGTCAGTGTCTCCTATGTGAAGTAACAGCAGACCTCTCACTGCTTGAGTTGTATAAACGTTATGGGAGCATTGAAAAATTTCTCACTGTGAGGAGAACTGCAGTGAAATATACAACTTGTTGCTCCGAGCTCTTTACAAAACATAATGCAAAGAGTCACCTGAGCCCCAGACTAACATAAACCTGGAAAAGCAGTTGTGAGTAGCAACATCATCAATACAGCCACACCAAACTGAAGCAGCTCCAGCCATGATGTTAAGGGCGAGTTAATTACCTGGTTGTTTGGCCAAATATAGCAGGATAATTTTCAAGTTGGAAATTTGTATTTCCTGCAAATTAGGTTATATATATCCAAATGATCCTCGGCAAAAAAAGTTGTTAATATCCCTTTAAATAGTGTCACTATGACATCATATCAAAGCTACTTAGAACGAAATATCATTGACTATTTTTGCAACCAGTAAATATGGTATGGTGGTTCTGGCACACTGATACCTGTGTGTCCCTGTTAACTCTTCATAGTTTGTCATCTTTTTTCCATGTCAATTTGCCTTTCAAATTGCAGGCATATATAGGAGCAACGTGCGAAGCATCAAATTTGTACTTCCCAGCCCGTGTCAGTAGCAGCTGGTGAATAATAAATGAGATGGGTCAACTTGAAAAGTAATTACAACAAGTATATAATGAACCTTGAGCCAATGTATTGATTGGTGTATACTAACAAGGCCAGAACTACCACAATTAATTATATATACCGCCTTGTCTGGCAGTCTTGAAGCTGAGCCTTGTGAGACCGGAGAACACTATGGCACAGACGTGTAGCTTCTGACCCCATTGACAGAAGAATCTTTTAATTGACTTCCTCCCAGGGAGTGTAGGTCTATAACCCTGCCTGGAAGCTTAGACAGAGAATTAGAGGTTAATTTGCCTAACAGATAGCTGGAGAATTAGGGATTGAACTTCAGTCTGCTGTGTAGTTCATTCCATACAGTGACGATTATGCCTTAAAAAAATTCTAAATTTCTGTCAATCGTTTCTGTTGACACAAGATCATCATTTGCTGTGAAGAACACTACAAGTGCATGAAGATTAGTGTCACACACTGTGTAATGTGACATCCCAATAGATTGGAGCTACAGAGGTGGCAGTTTTGTAGGTTGAAACGTGATGAGGGAGAAAGATAAGGAAATGTGAGAACATACTTGTTTCAACTTCAAAAATAAAAATTCTGTAGCATCGTTACTTAGGACAATGCATTATACAGTACTATTTCTCTCTTATTCCTTCCGGAAGTTCATGAATACACTGATAAGTGGATAATACTATTTCACTTGTCATTAGGATACACAATCTATCAGCGCTGATTGGACACTGTCAGAATGAGAAGGTCCACATCCCATTCTAGCATTCTAGAGAGAAGATAGTCTAAAACTGTTACTTTATGGGGAATGGTAGCATTTTGGTTAAGAATTAAAGAGACAGCTGACAGGTTCTCTTCAACCCCTTTCCAACATTGGAAGTAATAATACGCCAACGTCGGACTCCCTCCCTTTAATGTGGCCTTTGGCGCTGAGCCCACATCTTTCCCGACACATGTCAGCTGTTTTGAACAGCTGATATGTGCCTCTAACAGTGGCAGGTGGAATTGCGATCCACCTGCAGCTGTTCCCGTTAAATGCCGCTGTCAATGGCTGACAATTGCATTTAACTCGGGCTTCCGGCAAGCGCGCCAGAAATCCTGTCCATTGGTTACCCCCTCACAGGATCGTGGGTCACTGATGGGTTGGCATGACAACCAGAGGTCTCCAGCAGCCCTCTATGGTTGTCATAGCCAGATTACTATGAGTGCCGCCCAGTGGTCGGCGCTCATAGCAAGTGAACATTTCTGCTACACACAGGCGATCTGATCCATCGCTTGCATCAAAATGCCAGAATTATGCTTTTTGGTCACCGCTACATTGCAATAAAATGCAATAATGGGCTATCGTATCTACACCAAAATGGTATCAATAAAAACGTCAACTTGACTCACAAAAAATAACCCCTCACCCGGCCCCAAATCATGAAAAATGGAGACGCTACAGGTTTCGGAAAATGGCGCCAGTTTTTTTTAACAAAGTTTGGATTGTTTTTCCACTACTTAAATAAAAAGGATTCTAGACATGTTTGGTGTCTATGAACTTGTAATGACCTGGAGAATCATAATGGCAGGTCAGTTTTAGCATTTAGTGAACATGGTGAAAAAAAAACACAACTGTGGAATTGCACTTTTTTGCAATTTTAATGCACTTGGAATTTTTTTCCCAATTTCCAGTACATGATATTTTAAAACCAATGGGAAATTATGGCTCTGAGAAGAAGGGGAGCAAAAAACTAAAATGCAAAAACTGAAAATGGCCTGGGTGAATGGGTTAAATGTCCCCAATGCTAAGGCCTCAACATCACACGCTGTAATAATTATAGGGGATAACTCAGAAGACTCTTTGCGTGGAACAAGACAACTACAGGATACAGTTTTATAAGTGGTAAAGTCTATATTATCACACGGTGATTCAAACAGGTGCAGAGAGAAACCCAAGTCCACAACACTTGGTGCAAATATCAAATACAGCTCAGCAGTTTATAGGAAACTTCAGAGGAAAATGCAATCATGCAGAAAGTATATGAAACACAATTATTCTTGAGGATACTTGACACGAATAAGTCCTTGCTTAGTCCAAAACACAGATAGATATGCTTATAAGGCAGTTCAAATAATTTCTTAGCTCAACCAGGGAGGTCTGGGTAATAGTCTCAGGTTCTTGCAGAGCAGAAATAGCTTACATGTCCAGCAAATGCAGATGGAAGTAAACACGAGCAGCAGATGAAGGAGGATTACTGGAACTGGTGTATGCAGCAGGAACTCAGAGCAGAGTAGCAGAATCACCACACAGGTTCACAGGAGCAGGTATGTAGCCAGGGAGTCACCAGTGGTCAGGAGCTGGATGCAAGGCAGAATACGCTAGCACAGACTGAAGGCTGGGGTGGAGGTTTATAGCAGGAAGACACAGTGCACATGAGACCAAAGACTCCATCTTGGAAAAGGGCAGTAATGCACAAAAAGGTAATAAAAAATGTTCAGAGTCCAGACACACGCATCCACAAGAGTGCAAGAGTGGGGACAGGTAGGACCCTGCCAACTACAGAGGCATACAGCATGTGTCAGCAGAAACGTGGAAATACTATTCAACAGTATCCTGAACAAGAGGATCCTCAGTTTTCTCACCGAGCACAACATCCTCTGCAAAAGCTAAGTAGCACTCATGCCAAACCACCGCACTGTCAACCACATCTACATCCTGCAAAGGCTCATTCAGAGTCACATCCACAACACAAAGCTTGAGAAAATATATGCCTGTTTTGTGGACTTTTAAAAGACCTGTGACTCAGTGTGGTAATCGGGTCTGTTCTTAAAATTGCTGGAGAGCGGAATATGAGGAAAGAGCTATGATGTCATCAAAGCTCCTACACCGAGAACCGCTGCACACTGCCGCAGAGTCAGATAGGGCTGCAGCCTAAGACAAGCTCTTTTCAACATTACATCAATGAGATGGCCACCACTCTGAAATCTTCTGCATCACCAGGTCTCACACTCGATGACATCCATGTGAAATTCTTGCTGTATGTAGATGTTCTACTTCTGCTTTCACCGGCAAAGAAAGGCCTCCAATACAACCTGAAAATCTTGTAGAAATTCAGCTTTACGTGGGCACTACCAATCAATCCAAAGAAACGTTCCATGGTGTTACAGAGGAGAAAGACAAGATCAAACCCTCCTTCATTTATGCTAAACAACTGCACTCTTACACGAATGGAAAACTACAATTTCTTGGGCCTGGAATTTCACCAGTCAGGAAGCTTAAAACAAGCCATAGTGACCCAGAAAGACAAGGCCTCCAAAAGCCATCCATAGTAAACTCTACAATCTGAAGCCACCAGTGAGGGTCTTGTTAAGCATATTCAGCGCCATCATGGCCCCAATCCTCCTGTATGGCAGTGAAATCTGGGGCCTGCACAAATACCCAGAATGGTCAAGGTGGGATTCCAGCCCAACAGAAATATTCCACCTGGAATTCTCTAAGCACCTTTTCCACATAAAGGGAGCACCTCCAACAGTGCCTGTTAGGTTGAGCTGGTCAGATTCCATCTACACCCAGCAGTTCTGAAGAGGGCGCTGTCATTCAGGGCTCACCTACATAGTAGCAGTCTGAGTTCCCATCATCATAAAGCCCTGCTACATGTAATTGGTCCACATGAACCAGGACTCCTGGAACAGCTCATCTAAACCCAACCGGACCAAAATATCAACCACAGCAGCTGACAAAAGCCAGGATCAGGATGATGGTAGGTGAGGGCAAGAGGTATGTGTCACGAGGAGACTAGGTAGGCGAGAGCTAATAACCCGGGCCCCTGCAATTTCCCTCAGACTAGGGAAATCCTGACTGACCCTCTACCTGGAGTTTACACTGATGGTGTGCATGTCCAGGCCTCGAACCTCACCCTGCCTCCTGTTTCAACCCTAGCCTGAAAACCACCGCCCACCACCCAGTGAATGCAATACACCAATACCCACAATAAGCACAGACAAGGATAAAGGAAAATATACACCACGCCGCAGTCACTCAGGAATACACAATAAATGTGCAGGGCAAAATAAATACAAATATAGGAAGGAGTAAATAAGACAAAGGAAAATACACCACCAGCAACGATTCTCCAACAACCAGCTCTCCACTCCACACCGAGATAACAACGCACAAAGACAGAAGATATAATCGGCGACGCCCAATGATCAGGAGAGCTATTTAAAGGCAATGGGCATGGCCCAGCTTCCAATCTGAGGATCAGGTAAATTAACCCCGGAACAGCTAGATAAAATCTAGCCGACGCCAATGAGCAAATAGTGGTCAAAAGCGGAATTACCGCTGTCTGTCGGACGACCTGGTCTGAACAAAATCCGACATGACAGTACCCCGCCTTCTACGAGGGACCCCAGGGCCCTCACGGCTTATAGGACCCGGCTTGTCTGGATGGCGACGATGAAAAAACCTGACCAGCCGATGTGCATGAATGTCCGAGGCTGGTACCCAGGACCTCTCCTCAGGCCCATAACCATGCCAGTGTACCAAGTACTAAAAAGTGCGCCGCACTACACGAGAGTCAACCACCTTGGAAACTTCAAATTCCAGGTTACCATCCACCAAGACTGGAGGTGGCATAGGCGCCGCGTCCACAGAACCCACCACCTTCTTCAGAAGAGACCTGTGGAACACGTTGTGTATCTTATACACCGTAGGGAGCTCCAGTCGGTACGCTACTGGGTTAATGACGGCGGTGACCCTAAATGGACCAATAAACCGTGGACCCAATTTAAGGGACGGTATTTTGAGTATTATGTTTTTTGTGGATAACCATACCCAGTCATCCACACTCAGGTCCGGACCTGGCACACGCCTACTGTCAGCCACACGTTTGTACCTAGCACCCACACTCAACAGGCGCTGTTTAACTCTCCTCCAGACTGATGACAATTGTGCTCCTAACTGGTCCTCCTCCGGAACGCTGGAAGAGCCCCTCTGACTCAAAGTACAAAATTGAGGATGTAGCCCGTAAACACAAAAAAACGGAGACTCCCCAGATGACTCCTGGTGGTGATTATTGATGGCAAACTCAGCCAAAGGAAGAAAGGTAGACCACTCCTCCTGGTTATCCGAGACAAAGCAGCATAGGTACTGTTCCAAATTTTGGTTCATACGCTCAGTCTGACCATTTGACTGAGGATGAAATGCCGAAGAATGAGACAACTTGATCCCCAGCCGTGAGCAAAATGCTTTCCAAAATTTTGCCACAAACTGAGACCCCCTATCAGACACGATGTCAGACGGAAACCCATGAAGTCTGACCACCTCCTACACAAATACCTGAGCCAGAGTCTTAGCGTTAGGCAACGAAGGCAAAGACACAAAGTGCGACATTTTTAAAAACCGATCAACAATCACCAAGATGACTGTATTCCCAGCTGAGGAGGGCAAATCAGTGATGAAATCCATGGAGATTTCCGTCCATGGCTTACAAGGTACCTCAAGAGGAAGTAGTGTGCCAACAGGATGGGAGCGGGGCGTCTTAGCCCTAGCGCACATGGTACAAGCTGACACGTATGAGACCACGTCCTGTTGGATCTTGGGCCACTAAAACCGACGTGACACCAACTCCAAGGTACCTCTAACCCCTGGGTGGCCAGCCAGGACAGCATCCTGATGCTCCGCCAAAACCTTTAAGCGGAGATGAAGCGGTACAAAAGATTTGTTGATGGGAAGCTCAGATGGTACCTCCTCCTGAGCCTCCGCAATCTCAGCCTCAACCTCGGTAGTGAGAGCCGAAACCACAACACCCTTTTGGAGGATGGGTACTGGATCCTCCCAAGGTTCTCCCCCGGAAAACACCTGGACAGAGCATCCGCCTTAGTGTTTTTAGACCCCGGTCTGTAAGTGACAACAAAATTGAACCACGTGAAAAACAATGCCCAGCGAGCCTGCCTGAGGGACAGACGCTTGGCAGACTCCAAATACAGCAGATTCTTATGATCGGTAATAACAGTTACCTGATGAACAGACCCCTCCAAGAAGTGTCGCCATTCCTCAAAGGCCAACTTGATAGCCAACAACTCCCTGTTGCCAATATCGTAGTTACGTTCGGCGGACGACAGTTTCTTGGAGAAATAGGCGCACGGACGCAAACCACTCAAAGATGAGCCTTGAGATAGTACCGCCCCCACACCAACCTCAGACGCATCGACTTCCACAACAAAGGGTTTTGATACGTCTGGCTGGACAAGAATGGGGGCTGAAACAAAACTGTTCTTAAGAAATTCAAATGCGCGCACAGAAGCCTCAGGCCAAACGGATAAATTGGTACCCTTTTTAGTCATGTCAGTTAGCGGTTTAGCAATGATGGAAAAATCCTTGATAAATTTTCTATAGTAGTTAGAAAACCCAAGGAACCGCTGAAGTGCTTTCAGGTTATCAGGACGTTCCCAATGCAGCACCGCTTGCACCTTAGCGGCGTCCATTTTAAAACCAGAAGCAGACACAATATAACCCAAGAACGGCAACTCGTCTTGAACAAAAAATACACATTTCTCAAGTTTAGCATACAGCTTATTCTCTGAGAAGCTGTAACACCTGCTTGACATGATCTAAATGAGCATCACGGTCGCAAGAATATATGAGAATGTCATCTAGGTACACGATAACGAACTTCCCCAAAACATGCGAGAACACATCATTGATGAAATGTTGGAACACTGCAGGTGCGTTAGTCAACCCAAATGGCATCACCAAATTTTCAAAATGACCCTCAGGTGTATTAAAAGCCATCTTCCACTCATCACCTTGACGGACTCTTATGAGGTTGTATGCCCCCCTGAGGTCAAGCTTGGTAAACCACTTAGCACCTGCCACCTGGTTGAACAAATCTGGTATCAGTGGCATAGGGTATGGATCACGAACCGTAATCTGGTTCAACTCCCTGAAATCCAAACACGGGCGTAATCCGCCTTCTTTCTTCTTCACGAAGAAGAACCCTGCTGCCACCGGCGAGGATGACGGCCTGATGTGCCCTTTGCTCAAGCTTTCAGCAATATAATCTTTTAACGCTTGTCTCTCCGGACCGGAGATGTTAAACATCCTTGCTTTAGGCAATTTGGCCCCTGGTTTAAACCTGATAGAACAGTCATAGGGACGATGTGGCGGCAACTCTGAACAACCCTTCTCAGAGAACACATCCACAAAATCCAGAAGTGACTCCGGAACGCTTGAAGTCACCGCAGCCACACATGTGGCCAGGCAGTTCTCCTGGCAGAACTCGCTCCACTGAATTATGTCCTGAGTTTTCCAGTCAATTACCGGGTTGTGCATGGACAACCAAGTTAAACCCAAAACCACCTGAGTAGGAAGATTCCTGAGCACCTTACAGGTAACCCGCTCGGAATGTAGAGCTCCAATGTGGAGTTTCACCTCAGCCACAAACTCAGTAATCTCCCCCTGTGAGAGAGGAGCAGCATTGATGGTGACCACACGGATAGGATGAGGCAGTTTTTCGATCTTAAAACCAGAAGTGCGCGCAAACTCCTCATCAATGAGATTTATGGCTGAACCACTATCCATAAAAACAGTAATTGGCAGCTCACTGCCAGCGATAAAAACCTTAGCAGGGAGCATGCATTGAGAAACCACCATGGAGGATATACATAAGCTCAGATTGGTCTCCTCCACACCCTCTGACCTTAGAAGTTTTCCGCCGTTGCGTTTTTCTTAGTCAGCAGAGGACAGATATTAATAAAAATGACCAGTTTTACCACAGTAAAAACAGGATCCCTGCTTCCTGAGCTCAGGGGCTAGACGCTTCACATGTGACACCCCTGCGATTTGCATAGGCATCGTGGGCTCACCTGCAGCAACCTCACGTTAACCTAAACCTTCTCCCATAGGCGGTGTCTTATGCTCCCCCTGACGCAAACGGCGATCAATACGGAAACCAGACTCATAGCGGAATCTAGAGAAGCAGGAGTCTCGTACATCAGAAGGGCTTTTTTAACCCTTCCAGATACCCCATGAATAAACTGACTCCGCAATGCTGGATCATTCCACTGTGTATCGATCGCCCAGCGACGAAATTCAGAACAGTAATCTTCTGCAACTCGCTCCCCCTGGCGAATAGAGCGTATCTTAGATTCTGCCAGAGCCATTCTGTCAGGTTCGTCGTAGATTTTCCCAAGAGAGGAAAAAAAACTCTCCACAGAGTCAAATGCAGCAGAATCAGATGACAAAGAAAACGCCCATGCTTGGGGATCCCCACTTAACAATGACAACACCAGGCCCACACGCTGAGCCTCATTACCCGAGGAGATCGGGCGCAAACGGAAATATAGTTTGCAAGCTTCATGAAAAGAAACAAATTTACTGCGTTCCCCATCAAATTTTTCAGGCAAAGGAAATTTAGGCTCAGCAACTCTTCCTGTCGCTCCAGCTTGCACATTAGATACTGCTAGTCCCTGTTGCTGTACTGTACCCCTCAACTCAGTGAACTGTAGGGACAGCGCCTCCAACTGGCGGGTTA
Source organism: Ranitomeya variabilis (assembly GCF_051348905.1). Classification (NCBI taxonomy): domain Eukaryota; kingdom Metazoa; phylum Chordata; class Amphibia; order Anura; family Dendrobatidae; genus Ranitomeya; species Ranitomeya variabilis. Next base: position 487,899,828 of record NC_135235.1, read on the forward strand.
TGGAAGTCATGGGATCCATGACAAAACACAAAAAAAAAGAAACCCCTTTTTTTTGTTGCTGTTGGGCCGATTATAATGTCACGGGGAGACTGGGTGGGCGAGAGCTAATAACCCGGGCCCCTGCAATTTCCCTCAGACTAGGGAAATCCTGACTGACCCTCTACCTGGAGTTTACACTGATGGTGTGCATGTCCAGGCCTCGAACCTCACCCTGCCTCCTGTTTCAACCCTAGGCTGAAAACCACCGCGCACCAACCAGTGAATGCAATACACCAATACCCACAATAAGCACAGACAAGGATAAAGGAAAATATGCACCACGCCACAGTCACAGGAATACACTATAAATGTGCAGGGTAAAATAAATACAAATATTGGAAGGAGTAAATAAGACAAAGGAAAATACACCACCAGCAATGATTTTTCAACAACCATCTCTCCACTCCACACCGAGATAACAACGCACAAAGACAGAAGATAGGAGAGCTATTTAAAGGCAATGGGCATGGCCCAGCTTCCAATCCGAGGATCAGGTAAATTAACCCCGGAACAGCTAGATAAAATCTAGCCGACGCCATTGAGCAAATAGTGGTCAAAAGCGGAATTACCGCTGTCTGTCGGACGACCTGGTCTGAACAACGTCCGACATGACAGTATGTAAGTGACTGGAGGAATGCTTTCAAGACCTCACAAAAACTGAACATGTACCGGAGTCTACAGAGAGGCTACAGACTGGCCCCAGATCTGGAGAGACTCCCTGACCCCAGAGACTGCCAGATCCTGAGCCAATATAGGCTCAGTATCCTTAGTCTGGCCACCAAATCTGGTTGGAACAGACACAGCTACAAGCCCAGGGAGGACAGACGGTGCCCACACTGTGAAATCCAACCAAAAAGTAAGTCAGACCGCACCCAATACTGACATTGTCTTCATGGACATCAGAGCGCACGTCCACACCAGGGGGTCCTCCTGGTCATAGTCCACGATAGATATAAAAGCAAAGGACAGCGCCACATCAGGGAGTGTTAGGCAATAACACGCTTTATTCTGCCTCCTGCGGCAACGTTTCGGTCCGAGGACCTTTATCAAGCACAGTACAGTCACCTCTTAACCACCATTATATATCATTAAGACCACCCCCATAGTTAACACAGAACCAATGGGAGTGTCATGATCAAATAGAAAAAAACATCAATATAACAAATTACATAAAAATACATAAAAACATTATTGTACAACACCCAATCCCTATAGCATCCACCCCCTAGTGAAACCGCATCCCTCGATCGCTCCTTTGATACTATATTAACCCCCAAACGCAGTATATGTAGTCCCGGTTATCTGGATGTAAACACAATGTGTCATCCTATCGGAACCATGCTTCAGCCGTTGCCATAGTTCAGTGGGCGTGTGCAGGGCCGGCGCGGCCCAATCAGACAACAGCGCCGGTCACATGTGACCGCACTGTGTCATACAGGCAGCGCCCACCGTCGCACCCATCCACAGACACTACCAACGCTGCGCATGCCCGAGTGAAAGATCCTCCTACTTAACTTTCACAGCATCGCCATGGAGACAAGGTACAACATTCCACAATGCTCTTTCAGTGCGCCGATCCGGATGTAGTTCATTGTAACCATAGAGACCAATGTTTATAAGCGTGATGTTCCACATTCTTCCTTCAGAGTGCAAGTCCGATTTTAGTTCATATAAAGACAGAGGGTCCACACATCTCCGACCAGCATCATTGTCCTAGTGCGCATATATTGCAGTATCATCCTCTCAATAGAGGCCAGCACAAATATTTCATGGCTCCAATTCTCCATTCGTGTATGTCATATTATGTCCATAGTTACACAGCTTTTGCTTCACACGTCCATATAAATAACAAGGACCATCAGGGATATCCATTGCTACCGAGCTCAAGTGACGTTCTGGTATAAACCAATGCATATAATCATGGATACATTATCCACTGTGTCAGATATTCAGCTTAATGAGCATATGGAGCATCCCCTTATTCCTTGGACCTTAAACCAACCCTGCAAAGACATACAAAAAACACAAGGGGAGGACTGTTCCGATCGTATAGTGTGTACATTAATACCAAATTTTACATAAAAACAAGATTTTTCTCATACATCACATTAAACAGGGGATATATAGACACCTCTCCAACTTACTTTAGCATGTATATCTAGATGTAATTATGTTGTAAAGTGGACATAAGATAATAAAACTAAATAGATGACAACATTTAGGGTATCTATCATGCATATCATAACTGCTAGGTCCCTCCCGGGAGATATAAATAGCTCAAAAGCTCCCATGTAACAGAGGAAATTGGGGGTAAGTGAGGATATACGATCATAGGGGGGTATTGTATCGAATAACATCAGAAATATTAAAAACATGGTTAAAAGCAATACACCAACGAGGAGCCACAACCAACCCACAAAGACGCTAAAGGAGACAACTCTGTTGGTACTCTATATTCATACCCCTTGGAAAGAGCGTATCAAGCTCAAATATCCATTGGAGTTCTTTTTTCTTCAAAATAGAGACCCGGTCTCCACCACGTCTCAATGCAGGGACGTCATCTATTACTCTATATCTGAGTTGATTAACTGAGTGTTTCATTTCATGGAAGTGTCTGGGTACCGGAAGTTCAATACGTTTAGTCCTGATAGTGCTCTTGTGCTTGCTGATCCTGGCCCTAACCTCCATTGTGGTCTCCCCAACATAGTAGAGACCACACGGACAGCTAAGGACATAGATCACAAAGCTACTTTTACACGTGTATCGTCTCCGTATCTCGTACTTTCTACCCGTATGGGGATGGTGAAACAGCGCCCCCTTTACCATGTTATTACAACATGCGCAATTCAGACACGGAAAATTCCCCAGACTCGGGCGACTCAAGGTAGTCTGTAAATCCTTTTTAGAGCTACCAATATCAGATACTACCAGCTCATCCTTGAGGTTTTTGTTTCTCCTATAGGAGAATAGAGGGGGCAATTGAAATTCATGAACATTGGCATGTCCTCTACTGAGCAGTGGCCAATGTCTCCGTATGACATCAGAGATCCGGTTGCTAAGGCCATTGAATGCCGTAACAAACGGAATTCTCTTATTAGTCATAACCCCTGTCTTAGGTTTTAAGAGCTCATCCCGCTCTTTGGATAGAGCTTTAGTTTTAAATTTCTCCAAATCATTTCTGGGATATCCTCTAGTGAGAAATTTCTGACACATTTCATTCAATCTTATATCCACTTGGGTGTCACTGGAGACAATCCTCCTCACTCGCAACAATTGGCTCCATGGCAAAGACTCTACCATACGACGTGGATGCTCACTAGAGAAATGCAACAAATTATTCCTGTCTGTATGTTTAACAAACAGGTCAGTATAGAGAAGACCTTCGGATTTATACACACAAGTATCCAAAAATTGCATCCTAGATTGTGAGCACTCCATAGTGAACCCCAGACCAGAGTGCACACCATTTAGGTACAGAAAGAACTGTTCAAGTTCATCACGATCCCCATCCCACACCAGGAAGATGTCGTCGATGTAGCGCCGCCAGCCCCTAACATAGCTCCAGAACCGCGAACCATATACGTGTTCACCCTCCAGGACAGCCATGTAGATGTTAGCATACGTGGGGGCCACATTGGACCCCATGGCTGTCCCGCGGCGCTGCAGATAGAACTCATCACCAAAGAGAAAAAAATTCCTCATGAGGACGAACTCCAGCAGCGCCAGGGCGAACCGTGCACAGTCCGGAGCCATGTCGGACCCGGCGAGCGCCACACCGACAGCAGCCAAACCTCTGGTATGTTCAATGGATGTATACAGTGAAGTAACATCAAAGGAGACCAACCACGTAGAGTCACTGACCTGTACACCCTCCAAGGATCTCATAAAGTCACTGGTATCCCTCACATATGAGGGTGCAGAAATAGCAAATTTTCTCAACAATTGGTCCAAAAAGATCGCTACCTTATTACACAAAGACCCCCTACCCGATACAATCGGGCGACCAGGGGGCCTCCGTAGATCCTTATGAATTTTTGGGAGGGTGTACAGGACAGGGACCACCGGGTGGTCTACCCTGAGATATGTAGATAGTTTAGTATCAATGAGGCCATTGTGCAAGGCCCCATCGATCAGACTGTCCAGTTCTGTTTTGTACATCTGGGTGGGGTTCACCTGGAGTTTCTCATAAACGTTAGCATCCGAAAGCTGTGACCTAATCTCGCCAACATATTGTACCGTGTCCATCACCACCAAAGCCCCGCCCTTATCGGCTGGCTTGATGGTGATGGACTTGTTTCTCCTTAGTACCCCAATTTCTCTCCGTTCAGCATAGGTTAAATTAGGACGAGATCTATTTCCTACTTTTTTTAGTCTGGTTATATCATCCTTTACAAATTTACAAAAAGTATCAATAACAGGGTCCTGTACCGGAGGTACAAAATCCACACTGTGAACTGGAGGCCCTAGAGGATGAGACCCACTTCCTGCTACACTGCACCAAATAATTAGCAATGAGGAACACTCACTTCAGTAGACTTTCCGATCTCTTCCCAGATTCCATCTCCATGAAGGAGGAAGAGAAAACATATTTTGCTAGGGGAAGAAGAGAGCGTGGTGAAGATAGCAGCACAATATGGAAGCGCATGTGGAGTGGCCCCCAGACGCAGGACAATGGGGTACTCAGATCCGGGTCTATCAGTTCTGAGGATGTCACGGTGGCCCGACCCGGTCTGTGATCCTGCTAAGGGGCGCCCAATAAAAGGTGTAGGTGATGGTGTAGGTTGCAGTAAATAACGAGGACACAGGGTTGCAGTCTCTTTACCTCTTTACTGAAGGCTTCGGCATCCGCAATCCAGAGCACTGCTAACAGGGCTGGCTGAGACCGGCCGGTCCGAAGGCACATCCAGAGTTCCCTTTGCAGGTGGAAATCAGTGCCTACCTACTAGCGCCTGGGTGTTGTAGTACTTCCCTGCTGAGCACCACGGGATAGTCCTCACAACTGTCGTGTATGTTTCTGTTCTTTCTCTCCTTCCCCCAGATGATATGAATAGGACGCACCCGTATGACGGGGTAGGCCTGGAGTTATTTTATAGGGACCCTAGAGATGCCCCTCTCCCACAATTGCCTCCGTTGTCTTCATTAGGTGAAAAGGTGAGACAGCCAACCTAGAGTTAACTGCCCTGCCGTAGTTCAAAGTAATGCGTAGAGTCTATTACTTCCTCGGCGTTCCGGCCGCCGGCTACGCGCCTCAGAAGGATGTTGCCGATCTCGGGGCACGACTCCTTCTGGTTCTATCGCCTTTGTGCTGTGATCTCGTTCTCACTTCTCCACAATATACTTCGCTTTGTGTCCTTTCTTAAGATGCTGCCGCAATGAGGAGCAGGCACGGCTTCGTAACGATCTGTCCTGTGCTAGGCCACTGTCAGGATCCCACCCCTGACAGGGACCTCCCTGTGTCTTTCCAAGCAACCTCTTCTCTTACTCGATGTTACCTGGGCAAAACCCAGTCAGCTTCTCTCTAATTTCCTATTCAACCCCCAGTTTTACCAGAGTGTGAGGAGTGGCCTAATACATAGAACCTTTTGCTCCCCCTGGTGGCCAGAGTGTGAACTGTAGTGTGTGACTGTGATACCTGGTCAGGTGAACTCCTTTAGTGCCATCAGACGTACCATCACTCCCCTTAGCGGCAGAGCGATGTTACTGCAACGACCAGGACTCTGGGGCGCTGCACATGCCATAGACTGCAAGAAAGAAAACTGTGATATGCCATAGATTTCCATAGCCCCCACCCTAGATGTGCTCAAATCCATCATTTCTACAGATCTTGCCCATTATCCCCATATTCCCTATCCATATTCCTTATTGTACACTTGCTTTTGCCAAATTGTATTTAGTTCTGTCAATAAGGGTATGTGCACACGTCCGGATTTCTTGTAGAAATTTCCTGAAGAAAACCGGAAATTTTCTGCAAGAAATCCGCATTTTTTTTTTGCTTTTTTTTTCCGTTTTTTTCGCGTTTTTTTAGCATTCTGCAAGCGTAATTAGCTTGCAGAATGCTAAAGTTGACTGACTGACAGGTTGGTCACACTTGTCAAACATAGCGTTTGACAAGTGTGACCATCTTTTTACTATAGATGCAGCCTGTACAGCATCTATAGTAAAAGATAGAATGTTTAAAAATAATAAAAAAAATAAAAAAAATGGTTATACTCACCTGCAGGCGTCCGTTCCTATAGATGCCGGTGTGGTTCAGGACCTTCCATGATGTCGCGGTCACGTGAGCGGTCCCATGACCGGTCTCGACCAATCACAAGACAGTGACGTCATCGCAGGTCCTTCACCGCACACCAGCTATAGAAACCGAAGCGGCAGCATGCAGCGCAGAGGCGGGAAGACATCGAAGGTGAGTATAGGACTATTTTTTATTTTAATTCTTTTTTTTTGACCAATTATATGGTGCCCAGTCCGTGGAGGAGAGTCTCCTCTCCTCCACACTGGGTACCAACCGCACATAATCTGCTTACTTCCCACATGGTGTGCACAGCCCCGTGCGGGAAGTAAGCAGATCAATGGACTCCTAGGTGTGCGGAATCCCCTGCAATTCCGCATTTTAATGAACATGTTGCTTTTTTTTCCGCGATGCGATTTTTTCGCGGAAAAAAAGGCTACATTTGCACAAAAAATGCGGAATACACTGAAAATAATGGGAGGCATATGTTAGCGTTTTTTTCGCGTTTTTATCACGTTTTTATAGCGAAAAAACGCTAAAAAAACGCAAAAAATACTGAACGTGTGCACATGGCCTAAAGCTTCTTTGAATGTGATAGATAGCCACATTTGGATAGAGAGAGAGAAGGATAAAAGATAAGAAAATGTGGGAAGGGGAAGAGGAGTAGTCAGCTCACTGTGACTTTGCTGTGTCCAACAGCACTGTGTCTGGATGTGATTCCTCGTACTATGTCTGGCTGTAGTTTATCGCACGGTGCCGCCATGGTTTGCAGTGGTAGACAATGTGAAAGGGCAGGAAGGAAATCTCCAGGGTGGAAAAAGGTAAAATTTGACTTTTATTTTAAATAGTCATAAAAATTACGACTGCATCATACCACCAACTAGCCCAGAACAGACCGACACATTTCAACAGCTTATGTCTTATGTTGAGGCCATGTGTTAGGCGCCGGGATTCTTCCACTGCACGGGGTAGATACCAAGCCTTGTCTGCCATGGCAGTCTCCCATTCGAGCTCGGCCATGGCAGGTGCTGCTCAGCATAGATGTCAGTCTGTACTTATCGCTTCACCTGAACATTTTTCTCCATAAAGTTATTCACATGAATCAAGTATCTTCATCGCATGAGTGCAGTGATTATATATTCTATATATATATAGAATGTCAGTCCCAGCATCTAGCTCTGGCTCACGGTATACGGTTGGTTACTGCAGGCTCTCCAGCCAAGGCCTTTGTAACCAGTGTTATACAGGAGCAGTCTGCTACTCTGGAGCCTAAGTCCAGAGTTTTCTGTACTGAGCATGTCCGTGATGTGGCAGCTCCGGACTGGCTCTTGTGCGATGTCTCGCCCGACTGGGCGTTAAGTGTTTGGGGTGGAGCCTTATGTACAAAAAGCCCCCAGCATTGCACGCGGGCGCGCTAGTATCACTTATGTTATGACCTGGTGGTAACGGAGCAGCACTGATATGACCTGGTGGGAACGGAGCAGCACTGATATGACCTGGTGGGTACGGAGCAGCACTGATATGACCTGGTGGGTAAAATAGATCATGGACAAGCTCTGAGGAGGTGGTAGCTTTACTGACCGCAATCCCTAATCCTAACACAAACACTAGAAATAGCCGTGTGTCATGATCTCTGCAGGCAGAGATCATAGCAAGCCTATAGAGGGACAAGCTCTCGGAAGATGGAACTATACTGACCATGAACTAAGCCTGCCGCGCAACTAGAAATAGCCAGGTAGCATTTCCTATTTATCGCTAGATGCCCAGCTCTGGCCTAAGACCTAAATAGCTAGCAGAGGGAAATATAAGACCTGGCTCACCTCTAGAGAAATATTCCAAAGAAGACAGTAGCCCCCCACATATAATGACGGTGAGTTCAGATGAAACAACAAACGCAGCAGGAAAATAGTCTTAGCAAATTTGAGGTCCGCTTACTAGATAGCAGAAGACAGATAGTATACTTTCATGGTCAGCAGAAAAACACTAACAAAACACCATCCAGAGATTACCTTAAACTCTGGCATTAACTCATAACGCCAGAGTAGCAATCCCTGATCAACGAGAGCTTTCCAGACACAGTAACAAAACTTCAGCTGTGAACTGGAACAAATAGGCAAAACAAAACATGGACAAAAGTCCAACTTATCTAGTAGTTGTCTAGAAGCAGGAACAAGCACTGAGAGGCATCAGATAACATTGTTGACCGGCAAGAAACCACCAGAGAAATGAGCTTAAATAGCGACACCCACTACTGATGGAATCAGGTGAAACAGGAAAGAGGATGACAAGTCCAATTCCACAAGCGGCCACCGGGGGAGCCCAGAATCCAAATTCACAACAGTACCCCCCCCTCAAGGAGGGGGCACCGAACCCTCACCAGATCCACCAGGGCGACCAGGATGAGCCCTATGGAAGGCACGAACAAGATCAGAAGCATGAACATCAGATGCATTGACCCAAGAATTATCCTCCTGGCCGTAACCCTTCCAGTTGACCAGATACTGGAGCCTCCGTCTGGAAACACGAGAGTCCAAAATTTTCTCCACAACGTACTCCAACTCACCCTCAACCAACACCGGAGCAGGAGGCTCAACTGAAGGTACAACAGGTACCTCATACCTGCGCAATAACGACCGATGAAAAACGTTATGAATGGAAAAGGACGCAGGGAGGTCCAAACGGAAAGAAACAGGATTAAGAATCTCCAATATTCTATAAGGGCCGATGAACCGAGGTTTAAACTTAGGAGAAGAGACCCTCATAGGGACAAAACGAGAAGACAACCACACTAAATCTCCAACACAAAGCCGAGAACCAACACGACGATGACGGTTGGCAAAACGCTGAGTCTTCTCCTGGGACAACTTCAAATTGTCCATAACCTGCCCCCAGATGTGATGCAATCTCTCCACCACCGCATCCACTCCAGGACAATCCGAGGATTCCACCTGACCGGAGGAAAATCGAGGGTGAAACCCCGAATTACAGAAAAACGGGGACACCAAGGTGGAAGAACTGGCCCGATTATTGAGGGCGAACTCTGCCAATGGCAAAAAAGCAACCCAATCATCCTGGTCAGCAGAGACAAAACACCTCAGATATGTCTCAAGGGTCTGATTAGTCCGCTCGGTCTGGCCATTAGTCTGAGGGTGAAAAGCAGATGAAAAAGACAAATCTATGCCCATCCTAGCACAGAATGCCCGCCAAAATCTAGACACAAATTGGGTACCTCTGTCAGAAACAATATTCTCAGGAATACCGTGCAATCGGACAACATTCTGAAAAAACAGAGGAACCAACTCAGAAGAAGAAGGCAACTTGGGCAGAGGAACCAAATGGACCATTTTAGAGAAACGGTCACAGACCACCCAGATGACAGACATCTTCTGGGAAACAGGCAGATCTGAAATAAAATCCATCGAGATGTGTGTCCAAGGCCTCTTAGGAATAGGCAAGGGCAACAGCAGTCCGCTAGCCCGAGAACTACAAGACTTGGCCCGAGCACAAACGTCACATGACTGCACAAAGACTCGCACATCTCGTGACAGAGAAGGCCACCAGAAGGATCTTGCCACCAAATCCCTGGTACCAAAAATTCCGGGATGACCTGCCAATGCAGAAGAATGTACCTCAGAGATGACTCTGCTGGTCCAATCATCCGGAACAAACAGTCTATCAGGCGGACAACGATCCGGTCTATCCGCCTGAAACTCTTGCAAGGACCGCCGCAGATCAGGAGAAACGGCCGACAAAATCACTCCCTCCCTAAGGATACCTGTGGGTTCAGAATTACCAGGAGAGTCCGGGTCAAAACTCCTAGAAAGGGCATCAGCCTTAACATTCTTAGAACCCGGTAGGTATGACACCACAAAATTAAAGCGAGAAAAAAATAAAGACCAGCGCGCCTGTCTAGGATTCAGGCGTCTGGCAGTCTCAAGATAAATCAAATTTTTGTGGTCAGTCAATACCACCACCTGATGCCTAGCCCCCTCGAGCCAATGGCGCCACTCCTCAAACGCCCACTTCATGGCCAAAAGCTCCCGATTCCCGACATCATAATTCCGCTCTGCGGGCGAAAATTTGCGAGAAAAGAAGGCACAAGGCCTAATGACGGAGCAGTCGGAACCTTTCTGCGACAACACTGCCCCAGCTCCGATCTCCGAAGCGTCAACCTCAACCTGAAAAGGCAGATTCACATCAGGCTGACGCAACACAGGGGCAGAGGCAAAACGGCGCTTAAGCTCCTGAAAGGCCTCTACAGCATGAGGGGACCAATTAGCAACATCAGCGCCTTGTCTGGTCAAATCAGTCAGTGGTTTAACGACATCCGAAAAACCAGCAATAAATCGGCGGTAAAAGTTGGCAAAGCCCAAAAATCTCTGAAGACCCTTAAGAGAGGAGGGCTGAGTCCAGTCACAAATAGCTTGCACCTTGACGGGATCCATCTCAATGGAAGAGGGAGAAAAAATATACCCCAAAAAGGAAATTTTCTGGACCCCAAAAACGCACTTAGACCCCTTCGCACATAAAGAATTAGACCGCAGAACCTGAAAAACTCTCCTGACCTGCTGGACATGAGAGTCCCAGTCATCAGAAAAAATCAGAATATCATCCAGATATATTATCATAAATTTATCCAGAAAATCGCGGAAAATATCATGCATAAAAGACTGGAAAACTGAAGGGGCATTAGAAAGACCAAAAGGCATGACCAAATACTCAAAGTGGCCCTCGGGCGTATTAAATGCGGTCTTCCACTCATCCCCCTGCCTGATCCGCACCAAGTTATACGCCCCACGAAGATCAATTTTAGAGAACCACTTAGCACCCTCTATACGAGCAAACAAATCAGTAAGCAATGGCAATGGGTATTGATACTTAACAGTGATCTTATTCAGAAGCCGATAATCAATACATGGTCTCAAAGAGCCGTCTTTTTTTGAGACAAAGAAAAACCCAGCTCCCAAGGGAGAAGAAGATGGACGAATATGTCCCTTTTCCAAAGACTCCTTTATATATTCCCGCATAGCAGCATGTTCCGGCACAGACAAATTAAACAAACGACCCTTTGGATATTTACAACCCGGTATCAAATCTATGGCACAATCGCACTCACGGTGCGGAGGTAACGACCCAAGCTTGGGTTCGTCAAAGACGTCTTGATAATCAGAGAGGAACTCAGGGACTTCAGAGGGAATGGACGACGAAATAGAAACCAAAGGTACGTCCCCATGAATACCCTTACATCCCCAGCTCAACACAGACATTGCTCTCCAGTCCAAGACTGGGTTGTGAGACTGCAACCATGGCAATCCCAGTACCAAATCGTCATGTAAATTATACAGCACCAGGAAACGAATAATCTCCTGGTGATCCGGATTGATACGCATGGTTACTTGTGTCCAGTATTGTGGTTTATTATTAGCCAATGGGGTGGAGTCAATCCCCTTCAGAGGAATAAGAGTCTCCAAAGGCTCTAAATCAAAACCACAACGATTGGCAAAGGACCAATCCATAAGACTCAGAGCGGCGCCAGAGTCAACATAGGCGTCCGTGGCAATGGATGACAAAGAGCAAATCAGGGTTACAGACAAAATAAACTTAGACTGAATGGTGCCAATGGAAACAGACTTATCAAGCTTCTTTGTACGCCTAGAGCATGCCGATATAACATGAGTAGAATCCCCACAATAGAAACACAATCCATTCTTCCGTCTAAAATTCTGTCGCTCGCTCCTGGACAGAATTCTATCACACTGCATACTTTCTGGCGTCTTTTCCATAGACACCGCCAGATGGTGCACTGGTTTGCGCTCCCGCAGACGCCTATCAATCTGAATAGCCATTGTCATGGACTCATTCAGACCTGCAGGCAAAGGGAACCCCACCATAACATCCTTAACGGCATCAGAGAGACCTTCTCTGAAAGTTGCCGCCAAGGCGCACTCATTCCACTGAGTAAGCACAGACCATTTACGGAATTTTTGGCAGAAAACTTCAGCTTCGTCTTGCCCCTGAGATAGTGCCATCAAAGTTTTTTCTGCCTGAAGTTCCAAATGAGGTTCCTCATAAAGCAAGCCCAAGGCCAGAAAAAACGCATCCACATCGCGTAACGCAGGATCCCCTGCTGGCAATGAGAAGGCCCAATCTTGAGGGTCACCCCTGAGCAAGGAAATCACAATCCTAACCTGCTGAGCAGGGTCTCCAGCTGAACGAGACTTCAGGGACAAATAAAGCTTACAATTATTTCGAAAATTCTGGAAGCTAGCTCTATTCCCTGTGAAGAACTCTGGCAAAGGAATTCTCGGCTCAGATACCGGAGCATGTACCACAAAATCTTGTAAATTTTGTACTTTCGTGATGAGATTATTCAAACCCGCAGTTACACTCTGGAGATCCATTATTGTCAGGTGCACACAGAGCATACAGAGATTAGGAGGAGAGAGAGAAAAAAGACTGCAGCAAGGCAGACTGGAGGGAAAAAAAAAAAAAAAAAAAAAAAAATTCCAGCAGACTTCTTATAACTCTCCTTTCTCAACCTGGGTCTTTAACACTTTATTGGCCGGTCAAACTGTCATGATCTCTGCAGGCAGAGATCATAGCAAGCCTATAGAGGGACAAGCTCTCGGAAGATGGAACTATACTGACCATGAACTAAGCCTGCCGCGCAACTAGAAATAGCCAGGTAGCATTTCCTATTTATCGCTAGATGCCCAGCTCTGGCCTAAGACCTAAATAGCTAGCAGAGGGAAATATAAGACCTGGCTCACCTCTAGAGAAATATTCCAAAGAAGACAGTAGCCCCCCACATATAATGACGGTGAGTTCAGATGAAACAACAAACGCAGCAGGAAAATAGTCTTAGCAAATTTGAGGTCCGCTTACTAGATAGCAGAAGACAGATAGTATACTTTCATGGTCAGCAGAAAAACACTAACAAAACACCATCCAGAGATTACCTTAAACTCTGGCATTAACTCATAACGCCAGAGTAGCAATCCCTGATCAACGAGAGCTTTCCAGACACAGTAACAAAACTTCAGCTGTGAACTGGAACAAATAGGCAAAACAAAACATGGACAAAAGTCCAACTTATCTAGTAGTTGTCTAGAAGCAGGAACAAGCACTGAGAGGCATCAGATAACATTGTTGACCGGCAAGAAACCACCAGAGAAATGAGCTTAAATAGCGACACCCACTACTGATGGAATCAGGTGAAACAGGAAAGAGGATGACAAGTCCAATTCCACAAGCGGCCACCGGGGGAGCCCAGAATCCAAATTCACAACAGCCGTGGGACGTTCCTGTCACTCCCTAGATGCCTCTTCACAGCCTAAGAACTAACTACCCCTAAGATGGAAATAGAAAACTATCTCGCCTCAGAGAAATTCCCAAAAGGAAAGATAGCCCCCCACATATATTGACTGTGAGTGGAGAGGGAAATGACAAACGCAGGGATGAAAACAGATTTTAGCAAAGGAGGCCACTCTGACTAAATAGACAGAAATAGGAAAGGGAACTGTGCGGTCAGTATATAAAACCTAAAAATCCACGCAGAGATTACAAAAATAACCTCCACACCAACTCACGGTGTGGAGGGGCAATTCTGCTTCCCCAGAGCTTCCAGCTAGCCTGAATATTTCATTATGACAAGCTGGACAAAAAGAGACATAACTTTAAACTGAACAATAAGTACAAGAACTAGCAAGAACTTATCTTATGCTGACATGAACAGGCCATCAGAGGAATCCAAGGAGAGGACTGAGTCTAACCCAGAAAAACATTGACAGCTGGCATGAATTACAGACCAGAGCCCTGTTAAATAGCAAGGCCAAGGGAGCCGATTAGTGAAGTCAGCTGCCAGGCCAAACTCCAGGAGCAGCAGTTCCACTCGAACCCACCAGAGGGAGCCCAAGGGTAGAACTCCCAAAAGTACCATTCATAACCACAGGAGGGAGCCCAAGAACGGAATTCACAACAGTACCCCCCCCTTGAGGAGGGGTCACCGAACCCTCACCAGAGCCCCAGGCCGATCAGTACGAGCCAGATGAAAAGCACGAACCAAATCGGCCGCATGAACATCGGAGGCAAAAACCCAAGAATTATCCTCCTGGCCATAACCCTTCCACTTGACCAGATACTGAAGTTTCTGCCTCGAAAGACGAGAATCCAAAATCTTCTCCACCACATATTCCAACTCCCCGTCAACCAACACCGGAGCAGGAGGGTCAACGGAGGGAACCATGGGCACCACATATCTCTGCAACAAAGATCTATGGAACACATTATGAATGGAAAAAGAAGCAGGAAGGGCCAAACGAAAAGACACCGGATTAATAATTTCAGAAATCTTATAAGGACCAATAAAACGAGGCTTGAACTTAGGGGAAGAAACCTTCATAGGAACATGACGAGAAGACAACCAGACCAAATCCCCAACACGAAGCCGGGGACCAACGCACCAACGGCGGTTAGCAAAACGTTGAGCCTTTTCCTGAGACAATGTTAAATTGTCCACCACTTGAGTCCAAATCCGCTGCAACCTGTCCACCACAGAATCCACACCAGGACAGTCCGAAGGCTCAACCTGCCCTGAAGAAAAATGAGGATGAAAACCGAAGTTACAAAAAAGGTGAAACCAAGGTAGCCGAACTGGCCCGATTATTAAGGGCAAACTCGGCCAACGGCAAGAAGGCCACCCAATCATCCTGATCCGCAGACACAAAGCATCTCAAATAGGTTTCCAAGGTCTGATTGGTTCGCTCAGTTTGGCCATTGGTCTGAGGATGAAATGCCGAAGAAAAAGACAACTCAATGCCCATTCTAGCACAAAAGGACCGCCAAAACCTAGACACAAACTGGGAACCTCTATCAGACACAATATTCTCCGGAATGCCATGCAAACGAACCACATGCTGAAAAAATAATGGAACCAAATCAGAGGAGGAAGGCAACTTAGGCAAAGGTACCAAATGGACCATCTTAGAAAACCGGTCACAAACCACCCAGATGACAGACATCTTCTGAGAGACAGGAAGATCAGAAATAAAATCCATGGAAATATGCGTCCAGGGCCTCTCCGGAACCGGCAAGGGTAAAAGCAACCCACTAGCACGGGAACAGCAGGGCTTGGCCCGGGCACAGGTCCCACAGGACTGCACAAAAGAACGCACATCCCGCGACAAGGAAGGCCACAAAAAGGACCTGGCAACCAAATCTCTGGTACCAAAAATCCCCGGATGACCAGCCAATACAGAACAATGAATCTCAGAAATTACCTTACTAGTCCATCTATCAGGAACAAACAGTTTCCCCACAGGACAGCGGTCAGGTCTATCAGCCTGAAACTCCTGCAAATCAGGGGAGATGGCAGAAAGAATCACCCCCTCCTTGAGAATACCAGCCGGCTCAAGGACTCCCGGAGAATCAGGCAGAAAACTCCTAGAAAGGGCATCCGCCTTCACATTCTTAGATCCTGGAAGATACGAGACCACAAAATCAAAAGGGGAGAAAAACAAAGACCATCGAGCCTGTCTAGGATTCAACCGCTTGGCAGACTCGAGGTAAATCAGATTCTTATGATCGGTCAAGACCACAACGCGATGCTTAGCTCCCTCAAGCCAATGATGCCACTCCTCAAATGCCCACTTTATAGCCAACAACTCTCGATTGCCGACATCATAATTACGCTCAGCAGGCGAAAACTTTCTGGAGAAGAAAGCACATGGTTTCATCAAAGAGCCATCAGAACTTCTCTGAGACAAAACGGCTCCTGCCCCAATCTCAGAAGCGTCAACCTCAACCTGATAAGGGAGAGAAACATCTGGCTGACGCAACACAGGGGCAGAAGTAAAACGACGCTTAAGCTCCTGAAAGGCCTCAACAGCCGCAGAGGACCAATTCACCACATCAGCACCTTTCTTTGTCAAATCGGTCAGAGGTTTAACCACAGTAGAAAAATTAGCAATGAAGCGGCGATAAAAATTAGCAAAGCCCAAAAATTTCTGAAGGCTCTTCACAGATGTAGGTTGAGTCCAATCATGAATGGCCTGGACCTTAACAGGGTCCATTTCAATAGCCGAGGGTGAAAAAATGAAACCCAAAAAAGAAACCTTCTGAACTCCAAAAAGGCACTTAGACCCCTTCACAAACAGTGCATTAGCACGAAGGATCTGAAATACCATCCTGACCTGCTTCACATGAGACTCCCAATCATCGGAGAAAACCAAGATATCATCCAAATATACAATCATAAATTTATCCAGATACTCCCGGAAAATATCATGCATAAAGGACTGAAACACAGATGGAGCATTAGAGAGCCCGAAAGGCATCACCAGATATTCAAAATGGCCTTCGGGCGTATTAAATGCTGTTTTCCATTCATCACCCTGTTTAATACGAACAAGATTATACGCCCCTCGAAGGTCGATCTTGGTAAACCAGCTAGCCCCTTTAATCCGTGCAAAAAAATCAGAAAGTAAAGGTAAAGGGTACTGGAATTTGACCGTGATCTTATTGAGAAGGCGATAATCTATACAGGGCCTCAAGGAGCCATCCTTTTTGGCAACAAAAAAGAACCCCGCTCCCAACGGTGACAAAGGCGGGTGAATATGCCCCTTCTCTAAGGACTCCTTTACATAACTCCGCATAGCGGCATGCTCTGGCACAGACAGATTGAAAAGTCGACCCTTAGGGAACTTACAGCCAGGAATCAAATTAATAGCACAACCACAGTCCCTATGAGGAGGCAGGGAACTAGACTTAGGCTCATCAAATATATCCTGGAAATCCGACAAAAACTCAGGAACTTCAGAAGAGGGGGAAGAGGAAATTGACATCACAGGAATATCACTATGTATCCTTTGGCAACCCCAACTAGTCACAGACATAGATTTCCAATCCAGCACCGGATTATGTACCTGTAACCATGGAAAACCCAGCACAACAACATCATGCAAATTATGCAACACCAAAAAGCGAATATTTTCCTGATGTGCTGGAGCCATGCACATGGTCAAATGTGTCCAGTACTGAGGTTTATTCTTGGCCAATGGCGTAGCATCAATCCCCCTCAAGGGAATAGGGCTCTGCAAAGGCTCCAAGGAAAAACCACAGCGCCTGGCAAAGTCTAAGTCCATTAAGTTCAGGGCAGCGCCAGAATCCACAAAAGCCATTACAGAAAAGGACAACAATGAGCAAATCAGAGTAACAGACAAGAGAAATTTAGGCTGTATAGTACTAATGGCAACAGACCTAGCGACCTTCTTAGTACGCTTAGGACAATCAGAAATAGCATGAGCAGAATCACCACAATAAAAACACAGCCCATTCTGACGTCTGAATTCCTGCCGTTCTGCTCTAGTCAAAGTCCTATCACATTGCATAGGCTCAGGACTCTGCCCAGAGGACACCGCCATATGGTGCACCACCTTACGCTCACGCAGGCGCCGATCAATCTGAATGGCCAGAGACATTGATTCGTTCAAACCAGCAGGTGTGGGGAACCCCACCATAACATCCTTAAGGGCTTCAGAAAGACCCTTTCTGAAAATAGCTGCCAGGGCATCCTCATTCCATTTTGTAAGCACAGACCACTTTCTAAATTTCTGGCAGTAAATTTCTGCTGCTTCCTGACTCTGACATAGAGCCAGCAAGATTTTTTCTGCCTGATCCACAGAATTAGGTTCATCATAAAGTAGTCCGAGTGCTTGAAAAAAATGCATCTACATTGAGCAATGCAGGATTCCCTGGCTCAAGGGAGAATGCCCAGTCTTGTGGGTCTCCACGGAGCAGAGAAATAACAATCTTCACCTGCTGAACGGAGTCACCAGAGGAACGGGGTCTCAGAGCAAAAAACAATCTGCAATTATTTTTGAAGTTCAAAAATTTAGATCTATCCCCAGAAAACAAATAAGGAATAGGAATTCTAGGCTCAGAAACCGGAGTCTGGACAACATAATCTTGGATACTCTGTACCCTTGCAGCGAGATGATCAACACGCGAGGACAGACCCTGGATCTCCATATCAGTACCCAAATCCTGAACCACCCAAAGATTAAGGGGAAAAAAAAGACAAAACAACAAAAAAAAAAAAAAAAGACTCAGAACTTTCTTTTCCCTCTTTAGAGATGTATTTAACACATTGTGGGCCAGCTGTACTGTTATGACCTGGTGGTAACGGAGCAGCACTGATATGACCTGGTGGGAACGGAGCAGCACTGATATGACCTGGTGGGTAAGGAGCAGCACTGATATGACCTGGTGGGTAAAATAGATCATGGACAAGCTCTGAGGAGGTGGTAGCTTTACTGACCGCAATCCCTAATCCTAACACAAACACTAGAAATAGCCGTGGGACGTTCCTGTCACTCCCTAGACGCCTCTTCACAGCCTAAGAACTAATTACCCCTAAGATGGAAATAGAAAACTATCTCGCCTCAGAGAAATTCCCAAAAGGAAAGATAGCCCCCCACATATATTGACTGTGAGTGGAGAGGGAAATGACAAACGCAGGGATGAAAACAGATTTTAGCAAAGGAGGCCAACTCTGACTAGATAGACAGAAATAGGAAAGGGAACTGTGCGGTCAGTATATAAAACCTAAAAATCCATGCAGAGATTACAAAAATAACCTCCACACCGACTCACGGTGTGGAGGGGCAATTCTGCTTCCCCAGAGCTTCCAGCTAGCCTGAATATTTCATTATGACAAGCTGGACAAAAAGAGACATAACTTTAAACTGAACAATAAGTACAAGAACTAGCAAGAACTTATCTTATGCTGACATGAACAGGCCATCAGAGGAATCCAAGGAGAGGACTGAGTCTAACCCAGAAAAACATTGACAGCTGGCATGAATTACAGACCAGAGCCCTGTTAAATAGCAAGGCCAAGGGAGCCGATTAGTGAAGTCAGCTGCCAGGCCAAACTCCAGGAGCAGCAGTTCCACTCGAACCCACCAGAGGGAGCCCAAGGGCAGAACTCCCAAAAGTACCATTCATAACCACAGGAGGGAGCCCAAGAACAGAATTCACAACACATTTATGTGTGGCTATGTGAGTGGAGACTCTGTCACTCTGTCTGCTGGTGTTGTATGTCTGTCTAGGTTTTGGACTGTACACGTAGACAGGCAGCTAGCATCAGTGGGGGCAATTAGCCGTTGGCTCTGGTTCCTACATGTGTGCGGTTAGCACAGTAGAGTTCCAGGGCAAGCACAACCCTAGTCAGGGTATTATACACATCTCAGTTGCAGAGCATCTCTTTCAATTCTGTGTGCAAGTGGCACAGCTCAGTTGCAGAGCATCTCTTTCGTTTCTGTGTGCAAGTGGCACAGCTCAGTTGCAGAGCATCTCTTTCGTATCTGTGTGCAAGTGGCACAGCTCAGTTGCAGAGCATCTCTTTCATATCTGTGTGTACGGGTAATCGCTCACCGTGTATTCCGTCATTATTCACTAGCAGCAGTTTTCGATTTCTGTACGGTGGACCCCAGGTTGCGATTGCGCTTTATTATTTATTTTATTTAGCACAATCCACTAACCCTAACACCATGAGTAAGACATAAGCTGTTGAAACGTGTTGGTCTGTTCTGGGCTAGTTGGTGGTATGCCGGTGTACATATGTTTTATGACTATTTAAAATAAAAGAGATAAAAGATGTGTTAGTGATGTGTTAGTGATAGCTTTTGATTGATAGATATGGATAAATAGATAGATAGATAGATAGATAGATAGATAAACAGATATATTTAGATAGATACATAAACATATATTTAGATAGATAAAGATATATTTCGATAGATGGAAAGATGATAGATAGATAGATAGATAGATAGATAGATAGATAGATATGGAACAGATAGATATATAAAGAGATAGAAATAGATAGATGACAGATAGTGATAGAGATAGATAGAAAGATGATAGATAAATAGATAGATAGAAAGATACATAGATAGATAGATGCAGGATAGATAGATAGATAGATAGATAGATAGATAGATAGATAGATAGATAGATAGATAGGTAGATTGATGCGGGATACATAGATATAAAGATGATAGATAGATAGATAGATAGATAGATAGATAGATAGATAGATAGATAGATACGTGATAGATAGATCGATAGATCGATAGATAGATAGATAGATAGATAGATATGGGATAGATAGATAGATAGATAGATAGATAGATAGATAGATAGATAGATAGCTATAAAGAGATAGAAATAGATGACAGATAGATATGGGATAGAGATACATAGATAGAATGATAGATAGATAGATAGATAGATAGATAGATAGATAGATAGATAGATAGATAGATACAGATAGATTATATGATACATAGCCAGTTACATTTTATAACATTATATATATTGTGTTGTATATACAGTTTATTAGAACTGGGGGAGGGGTACTTGGAATGTGGACACCTAACAGGGTTACAGTGCGCCTGTGTGAATGAGGTCTTATAGTTATTTAGAATATTCTATTCAATTTTCCTGTTAAACGGACATTTCTTACAAATGCATTTCTCCAGACAAGCTTTGTTTCATCTTCGCTGGTGACAATAGGGTATTGTAATTAGTTGACAATAACCCAGCAAATGATTTGTCGTGATAATAATGGGCATTAACATTCGGTGACTTGCAAGGCATGCTGGGATTGTGGCACTCACTATACATTCCTTTCTAGTGATGACATTGAATGTTGGGAGAGAAGTTGAGGCTCCTATTGACCTCAAACTTAATGTATTCTGTAACTGGCATAACAGTGGAATTACAGAGGCAGCAACCAGAAGTCTGCAAATCCTCAAATCCCATAAAAGCCTTTTTTTTCTTTTTTTCTAACTAACCATCATTGTGCCATTTATTGATTGCTTGCCTGAAATGATTTTTATGGCACTAAATAGACATGAATTGTGCAAAAACAAATTATTTGCTCTTTTATAAATAGGAAACTAAGTCTAAAACTTCAGCTTATTGGGGCTTCTAAGAGCATATAAAAATATTCCTTGAGGTTCTCAGAATTGGACCTACGATACTGCTCAAAATATTTAGGCAGTTGTGGAAAAATACTGCAGATTATAGAATACTTTCAATAATAGAAATAATATCAGTATATTTTTTAACAAAATAACAACATTTAAAGTGAAAGAAAAAGGAGAAATCTAAATCAAATCAATATTTGGTGTGACGTTACTTTGCCTGTAAAACAGCATTAATTCTAGGAACACTTGCACATAATGTTTGAAGGAACTCGGCAGGGAAGTTGTTCCAAACATCTTGGAGAACCAACCACCGATCTTCTGTGGATATAGGATTGAGCAAATCCTTCTGTCTCTTCCTGAAATGCCAGACAGACATGATAAAGTTGACATGAGGGCTCTGTGGGGGCCATATCATAACTTCCAGGATTCCCTGTTTTTCTTTATGCCGAAGATAAATCTTTATGATTTTGCTGTATGTTTGGGGTCTTTGTTCTACTGCAGAATAATTTTAGAGCCAATTAGGCTTTTCCCTGATAGTATTACATGATGGGTAAGTATCTGCTCGTATTTCTCCACATTGAGGACACCATTAACCTTGAAAAAAATTCCAAACCGATTTGCTGAAATGCAGCCCTAAGCATCCACCATTCACACTCATTATTGTTCCACTCTCCAGCCCGTCAAGAAAACTGCCTTCTGTTATAGCCAAATATTTTACATAATTCCAGAGCACCTGCTGCCATTTTTCAGCACTTTGGCTCCTATGTTTTGTGCATAGTTGAATCTCTCGTCTTGTTTTGATGTTTAAGCTATGGCTTTTTTACTAGATGTATCTGAGCGGTTTATGAGGGTAGTTGGATCACACTGGTTGTTGCCAGATCTGCTATTTCACTGCTGGACATCTTTCGATTTTGAAAGGAAGTAAGCATGAAGTGTCCTTCTTCTGCTGTACTAAGTTTCCTTGGACGACCACTGCGTCTTCTGTCCTCAATGTCTCCCATTTCTTGTTGACCTCAATGCTGAGAAATATAAGCAGATAATTATCCATCATGCAATACTATCAAGGAAGCATCTGATCGGCTCCAAATTTAAAACAACAAAACCCAAGATAGAAGCATAAAAACATAAAACATAAAAAGCAAATAAATAAGCAATTAATTAATTAACATAAATTTGATTTTAAAAAATGTACTACGTCACACTGACCTTAATCGGTGTGGTCCTAACCTGAAATATTAAAACCTTACCGTTTGTCAAGTGACATGAGGATAAGGGCTGAGACAGACTGATCCCGGCTAGGAGGCACAAAGCCATGGGGAACCACATGAATATAATGACCAGCTCAAAGAAAAGGCAGGTCATACTGGATCGCCGCCGTAGGGCTAAGGGTACTCAGAGCCGGGCCCTTCGGTTCTCAAGGGGGATGTCACGGTGGCTGACCCGGTCCGTGGCCCTTGGGAGGTCCATTAAAATAAGGGGGAAAGGTCTTTAAGGGGAAATGTTTGTGACGCCACTTGTGGTATTTGGTCAAGGTGACCGACGTTGCTTAGGGGTCCACTGGGGTGATGTTATGGCAGCTAGATGGTATACCTTCCCACAGGTGAAGTGTGTCCCCAGGGCTTCCCAGAGTGTAGATGGTGGATGGTGTGAGGCGCAGTGAAGAACGAGGACACAAGGTTGCAGTCTCTTTACCTTTTTACTGAAAGCTTCAGCATCCACAGTCCAGGGCACCAGATCACAGGGCAGGCAGAGTCCGGCCAGTCTGAAGGCAAATCCAGAGTCCCCTTATCCAGGTGGAAATCAGTAGCCTTCCTCTAGTGCCTGGATGTTGTAGTGCCTTCCTGCTGAGCTTCTCGGTAAGGTCCTCACAACTGTTGTAGATGTTCTAAATGTTATGTCTCTCTCTATTTCCCCCTGATGATAAGGATAGGACAAACCCGTATGACTGATGGCCTGAGGCTTTTTACAGGGACTCTAGCATGCCCTGGCCCCCACAAGTTGCCACTGTGCCTCCTGGGTATGGGTCGGGCAGGTAATATGGAATTAGCTGTCCTGCCGGTCTCTGGAGCAAGGCATGGAGATGATTGCTCCCTCGGTGTTCTGGCTACCGGATCCTGCGCCTCAGAAGGAGGCAGCCTGAGTAGGGCAGAACTCCTTCTGGTTTCCTCTCCTTTTGCTATGACTTTGTTTCTCACCCTCTACAATACAATTCGCTGTTCTTGTCTCTTTCTTAGGATGCTGCCGCATCGGTAGGCAGGCGCAGCTCTGTGGCCTTCTGTCTAGGCCTCTGACAGGATCCCACCCCTGTCAGGGACCAACTACCTGAGCAGAGCTCAGATAGCAGCTCACTGGGTGAAGCCCAGCCAGCTTCTGCCTAACTTCCTATCCAGACCACCAGTTTTACCTAATTGTGAGGAGTGCCCTAATAAATAGGAGCATAGCTCCCCCTGGT
This sequence comes from Ranitomeya variabilis, assembly GCF_051348905.1. Classification (NCBI taxonomy): domain Eukaryota; kingdom Metazoa; phylum Chordata; class Amphibia; order Anura; family Dendrobatidae; genus Ranitomeya; species Ranitomeya variabilis. Next base: position 487,923,541 of record NC_135235.1, read on the forward strand.
GGACTGGAGTGTGAAGTGTGTTGTGTGGTTTATGATACCTGGCAAAGAGATCTCCTTTATTGCCTTCAGACGTAACATCACTCCCCCTGGTGGAAGAATGACATTACTGCAACGACCAGGACCCTGGGGCGCTGCAATATCTTTATATACACAGAGTGCAAACAAACTGAAAAAAATGAAATGAAGAAATAAACTGGGATATACATCTCTGGCGAAAATTAAGAGAACACTGCAAAATGTTCAGTTTGTCTGATTTTTCTCTTCATAGGTATATTTTTGAGTAAAATGTAAATTGTTCTTTTATTCTATAAACTAGTTATGACAACAAGTCGCTGAATTTCCAAGCAATACATTTTGTTTGTTTTTTCTGAAAAGGTGAAATGGTCAAAATAAAAAAAAACAGTGCTTTCAGACTTCAAATAATGCAAAGAAAACAAGTTCATAATCATTTAGAAACAACAATACTAATGTTTTACCTCAGGAAGAGTTCAGAAATCAATATTTTGTGGAATAACTATGATTTTTAATCACAGCTTTCATGCGTCTTGGCATGCTTTCCACCAGTCTTTCACATTGCTCTTGATGCAGAAATGTAAGCAGTTCTTCTTTGTTTGATGGCTTGTGACTATCCATCATCCTCTTGATTATATTCCAGAGGTTTTCAATGGAGTTCAGGTCTGGAGATTGGGCTGCCCATGGCAGGGTTTTGATATGGTGGTCTCTTAATTTTTGCCAGAGCTGTACGTTGGTGTTCATGCAGCATGTAAGTGCATGTTCACACTGGCCACTAAGCAGACAAAACCCTAGATAGCAACATAATAAGCAAAATACCTTGCCGTAAATAAATAAATAGCAACAGATGTTTGATCTGGACATTATATTCATGTGATTCCCCATGGCTGTGTGTCTACTAGCCCAGCTCAGTTCTTCTCAGCCCTTATCCACATTCATGTCATTTGACAAAATATAAGGTTTTAATATTTGAGATTAGGACCATCTCGATTAGGGTCACCGTGAAGTGGTGGGATGTAGTTTGCATTTTTTTATCAACATTATCATATTTACTGCAGGGTGTTTGCTTATTATGTTTCTATCTTGGGTTTTGTCTGTTTAGTGGATAATGTGAATGTGCACTTACATGCTGCATGCACACCAACTTATATCCCAGTTCATTTCTTTAGGGTTTTTTTTCTTTTTGGCCCCAAATTTAGTCTGCAGCAGGTCAATGACCTCAAACATAAAGCTAATGTCATTGAAGACAATCTGTCAGTAGGATCAACCCTCCTAAGCCATCTATATGAGCATGTAGGTCATAGGAAGCTGAATAAAATAAGACCTTGATATCTGCGATCCAATATTTATTTCAGAGAAATCCACATTTTTCTTATATGTAAATGAGCTGTTCAGGACTAGGGCCAGACATTGAATCTGCCTCCAGAGATTATTTTAAATTACTCCGGGACCCCAGGGCATGGGTTCAAAAGACCATCAGGCACATGGTATGAAGAGGAATCAGAAAACTGGCAGTGCCAATGTGAGCGGCGGCCGGGGCCTTAGTCATGGCCCGCATACGTGTCTGCACAGCCACCCGCATCACATAGATAAAGTCCCACAGCCTTACTTGCCTGGTTCTCAGGGTCCTCCCTGAGTTGTAGGAAAACTTCTTCTTCTGATTTAGTAAATTAAAAGGCAGAGTCCGGTCCAACTTTAAACGTAGAACTTTACTTGTTTTCATATGCAGCACGTTCATTTCAGTTACAGCATCAACATTAAGTTCAACATAGCATACTTCCTTTGCTTTTCCAGTTACAGCATCAACATTGGGTTCCACACAGCATATTTCCTTCACTTTCCCTGTGCTTTTTCCTGCGTCCATCAATGTGTTCCCAGGGCATCCCATCCCGCATGGTATCACAGCGTCCTCCCTGTCCGGTTTGACTACCTTTAGGAGTTCCCTTGTCTGTTTCGCAATAGACATGAGGGCATCTGCCCAAGTAGAAAGCTGCCACATTTTTGGAGTGACCTGCACTACTGTCCTGCTGTGACTCCTGCAGTAGCCTCTGCTCTCACCACTGCTGTCACCGCTGATACCTGCTGTCTCTGCCGCTGTCTCTGCTGCTGGCCACTATAGGCCATTGGATGGCTGAGCTATTTTCCTTAAAATGGAAGCATAATGAACATAACAGTGCTACAAAACACAACAGTAGGAATATACACATTGAACATTCAGCATTTAGTACTAGCTTCAACAGGGATGTGCTTAAAGGGGTGGGGGCATTCACCAGTCTCTGTCACCCCTTACACCAACAGCATACAAACCAATAATGCAGGACTGGTTGGGAGCCACAGAAGCAGGAGGACACAACAGGAACCGAGGACTTGGATCAGTCTGTAGGACACAGTTCTGGTTTAACGTTCAGACATGAGTGTGTCCAAATGGGCCTTTAGGGAGATGATGTGATGGATGCTTGTAAAAGTGGAACACAGCAGAGAGCAGCAACCATAAGGAAAAAAGGAAGAGCCCTTACAAGCCGAGAGTCTGTTTAATAGATAACAAACAGTAGTAGTCAGGTTTAGTGTTTCTGTTAAAAAGTCCTACTGAAAAACTGTTTTGATATAATGTAGACCTTCTTGACCACAAGTGATATAGCAAAGTGTGAAGTCAAAATCCTCAGATTGCTCTGGGAATAGTGTCAATTAGGGTCATTGCTCTGAAGAAGAACAAGTTAACATTGGCTCGAGTAGAATGACCTGCGTCGGACTAGCATGCACATGCTGCTGTTTCCATCAATGATAAACTCCTGGTGCTAAAACAATCATTGCAAGTAAACAAAACCAATGAGCTTGTCTTCAGAATATGAAGGAAGGGCCAGGGGCTGCTAGAGTGGTAGTCATGGCCAACAGTAATCCTTGCATGGCTCCCTGATCCTTTCCCCCTTAAAGTTCCCAATTCTTTGCTGCGTTACCTCTGTGCTGGCTTTCTGCATCATCTGGACTTGTCTGGTTCAGGGATGGTTTCCTCACAGACGGCTCCAGAATAAAAGAGACACACTCTGGGTTAACTTCAACGATAACTTCTTTACTTAACACAGCTTGATCAATTACAGGCACTTCGGGTAACGCACACAACATATCCTTCTCTGTCCCTGTTCTGACCTTTCCTTCTTTTCATTCAGCCCCAGGTGGGACCGCTTCTCTTGGTCCCATAGAGTCTATTCCATCAGGAATTCTTGCCTCACGTGGGGGAGTCCTATACTGTTTCGCCCCAGTTCTAAGTACTGCCGCCAAGGCAAAGATCTGCCACATCTCGTGTGTAGTGACCGTGCTGACCTGTCTTCTTGCTTTATAGGGACAGATTTCCTTCAGCTGCATCCGCAGCACTTCTGTTCTCTTTTCCTCCTAGAGGAATCCTTCCTTTGTAACTGTTCTATGCTGGTCCCCTTCGTAAACGTTGCGGGGCAAAGCAACTTCTGGTTGGGCAGCCTTGTGAGCTGCATGGGCGGTCAGGACCTGACTCCTACAAACTAAAAACAGGAAGCTACACTATACTTATGCACTGTGACCCTCCTACTCTAACTAGATGTTACAGTGCCCCCCCTCTAACGGCCGACTATGGACACTACGCCCCTATCATTTTACTAGGCCCGGGGACAAACTTTCCCTAACACTGTATGTGCAAAACATAACAACGAATATATATACAGTACATATATATATATATATATATATATATATATATATATATATATATATATATATATATAAATATACAGAGCAATACACATGTGGTGTAGCAGTACTCTTATACACGGTGACCATACACTTTATGTGTAGCAGTGCCACTGTGCATGAACACATTAATAATACACATTAAGCATTCTTAAAGGGGTCGGGGAGTAGAAATAACAACATATATTTACATCCCCTACAAATACATAGCAAGAACCTGCAGACAGATTCCCATTAAGTGATGATTGGTAGAGGGAGAAAGGCTAGAGTGAAGGGACAGCAACAGATTACTATCAGGAGGATAGATATGGCTCAGCCTGCAGCAGAAGCAGGCCTACAGTCTGACAAGTGAGCAAAGTCACATGACATGGATGTCCCTATCGTGAGAGGAAACCGAAGCAGTGGATAGAGCAATCTGGGACGAAAAGCATAGCAGTACGGCTCCGAGTTTGCTAGATAGAGAGGTAATGGGCCAGGATGGAACAGGGAAGCTATGACAGAGTGCTCCAGGTGTTAGTTCCAAGGTTTCAACAACTGAGAAGCTAAGTAAAGACCATTGTGGAAAAAGTAGCTCACCTATCGGTAGCAGGATGTGGAACAACGGGGTGTGGGGTCCGACCATTGAGACCTCCACTGATCACCAGATCAAAACACCTATGTCACCCATCAGAATGGAGTTGAGTTGCACATGCTCAACCACTGCTTTAGTCTCTATGGGACTGCTGGAGTAATTCTTAATTTTCTCCTGCAGACCTATAGAGAATGAATGATTGAGTGTCTCAACGGTCAGACTGATCAAAATGTGTAACCTACCCATAGGTGATGATAACTTCTTTTAATATGAATACCCATTTGAACTTGAGTCCTGGTTCACATTGGATATTCAAATAGCAATTTTCATTTTCAGCAGATGCAAAAAACTTTTTCAATACAGTTGCTTTTTCTAACTTTTGGAAAGTAAATTGCTTATAAAAATCCAATTTAAATAAAGCCATCATTTCTATGTCTAACCTGGATAGATGTCATCACAATCAGCACAGCCACTTAAGAAATCCTCCAAGACTAAGGGAGGTTAACCAGGAGCTGACTTTATACATTTTACTGCAATAAGTAGGATTACAGTGGACCGAGTAATTGCTCTTGGATACTTACACTAACCAGCGTTTAAATGTAAATCCAGCTTAGGCCAAAAACACAGAAATGAATGCAGTCATACAGCCATGAACACATTAACCCCTGTAGTTCCTATGACATTATAGTAATGTCGGGTTAATTCTCATGATGGGGCTTATGAAATGTTTGATGTAGGGGATTGACCCTATACATCACACGTATTGCAGATGAATTTCTTTTTAGAGTGGTTTTTTTGCACAAAAATTTTACACCCCAACAAAATCACACCTACAAGAGTATTACAACAAAATGCTAGAAGTAAAAATGTGTTATAACCACGTTAAAAATGAAAGCAAGAAATACTCAAACCTTGCGCCCTGCAAAATTTAAGAGATATTTTATATCGCTGGGCAGAAGCAGAAATTTTAGAGCATGGTTCTAATCATTTTTTAAGAAGAAACCGACATCTTGGTTATCAAGGGGGCTGCTATCCTGCTATTACAGACTAATAATGTGATCTGGGGCTAAATGATGGGAAACTTCACAATTAGGCTCATTTGCCATTCAGACGTCTGAGATAGTTGGTGACCAATTTTGAATTTTAAAACTAGCCAATGGTGTCATCATGTTCAGACACAATTTGGCACTACCCTTGGGTCTTTTAACCTGTGCCCTGGGTGTCCCCATCTCCTCAGGATGAGGAAACAACCACTCATAGTCTCATGACTAGTGTTGAGCATTCTGATACTGCAAATATCGGGTATCGGCCGATATTTGCTGTATCGGAATTCCGATACCGAGTTCCGATATTTTTGCGATATCGGAAATCGGAATCGGAAGTGTGTGGTGCGTATGGTTCCCAGGGTCTGGAGGAGAGGAGACTCTCCTTCAGGCCCTGGGATCCATATTCATGTAAAAAATAAATAATAAAAATAAAAAATATTGATATACTCACCCCTCCGGCGGACCCTGGCTCTTAGCGGTGCCTCCGTTCCTAAGAATGCAGGGAGTGATTGGTCGCGTGACCGCTCATGTGACCGCTCACGCGACCAATCACAAGCCGCGACGTCATCGAAGGTCCTTCACTCTGCATTCTTAGGAACGGAGGCAGACGCTTGGACCGGTGAGAACCGGGGCCGTCGGAGGGGTGAGTATATCAATATGTTTTATTTTTATTCTTTATTTTATACATGAATATGGATCCCAGGGCCTGAAGGAGAGTTTCCTCTCCTTCAGACCCTGGGAACCATTCCGATATTTTGATATGCATTGGTATTTGATATCCGATATATTGATATGCATTGGTATCGGGTATCGGTATCGGCGATATCCGATATTTTTTGGATATCAGCCGATCCAATCCGATACCGATACCTTCGCATATCGGAAGGTATCGCTCAACACTACTCATGACTTACCTTTTGTGCAAAATGGACAATGTTATAAGTGCAAAGCAGAAAAAGGGATCATATGCAAGTCAAATGTTCACATATGTAACTGTTGTGAAATTGGATTTTGGGCTCCCCCGGTGGCCACTGGTGGAATTGAACTGGTGTGCATCATCCCCTCTGTTCACCTGTTTCCATCAGGATGTGGGAGTCGCTATTTAACCTTGCTCCTCTGTCACTTCCATGCCGGTCAACATTGTAATCAGAAGCCTTTCTGTGCATGTTCCTGCTGCTAGACAACTCCCAGCTAAGTTGGACTTTAGTCCTCGTTTGTTTTTGCATTTTGTTCCAGTTCACTGCTGTAGTTTCGTTTCTGTGTCTGGAAAGCTCTTGTGATCTGAAATTGCCACTCTGATGTTATGAGTTAATACTAGAGTCTTAAAGTAATTTCAGGATGGTATTTTGATAGGGTTTTCAGCTGACCATGAAAGTGCCCTTTCTGTCTTCCTGCTATCTAGTAAGCGGACCTCAATTTTGCTAAACCTATTTTCATACTACGTTTGTCATTTCATCTAAAATCACCGCCAATATATGTGGGGGCCTCTGTCTGCCTATCGGGGAAACTTCTCTAGAGGTGAGCCAGGACTATATTTTCCTCTGCCAGGATTAGTTAGTCCTCCGGCCGGCGCTGGGCGTCTAGGGATAAAAAACGTAGGCAATGCTACCCGGCTACTGTTAGTTGTGCGGCAGGTTTAGTTCATGGTCAGTTTAGTTTCCATCCTTCCAAGAGCTAGTACTTATGTTTGCTGGGCTATGTTCTCTTGCCATTGAGAACCATAACAGTTTGACCGGCCACAAAAGGGTTAAATTAATTGACAGAGAAAGGAGAGAAAAGATAAGTCTGCTGAAGATTTTTTTTTTTTTTTTTTTTTTCCCCTTCCCTTCAGTTCTGAGTGTGCTTGTAATTGAATCTCTTGCAAGTCTGCCTATATTGCAGCCTTTCTCTCTCTCTCTCTCCTTCTAATCCTGGAATGGCTCTGTGTTCACCTGTTTAAAATGGATATTCAGAGTTTAGCTGCAGGTTTGAATAATCTCACCACGAAAGTTCAAGATTTACAAGATTTTGTTGTTCATGTTCCTATATCTGAACCTAGAATTCCTTTGCCTGAATTTTTCTCGGGGAATAGATCTTGCTTTCAAAATTTCAAAAATAATTGCAAGTTGTTTTTGTCCCTGAAATCTCGCTCTGCTGGAGATCCTGCTCAGCAGGTCAGGATTGTGATTTCCTTGCTCCGGGGCGACCCTCAGGATTGGGCTTTTGCATTGGCTCCAGGGGATCCTGCGTTGCTCAATGTGGATGCGTTTTTTCTGGCCTTGGGGTTGCTTTATGAGGAACCTCAGTTAGAGCTTCAGGCGGAAAAGGCCTTGATGTCCCTATCTCAGGGGCAAGACGAAGCTGAAATATACTGCCAGAAATTCCGTAAATGGGCTGTGCTTACTCAGTGGAATGAGTGCGCCCTGGCGGCGAATTTCAGAGAGGGTCTCTCTGATGCCATTAAGGATGTTATGGTGGGGTTCCCTGTGCCTGCGGGTCTGAATGAGTCCATGACAATGGCTATCCAGATCGATAGGCGTCTGCGGGAGCGCAAACCTGTGCACCATTTGGCGGTGTCTACTGAGAAGACGCCAGAGAATATGCAATGTGATAGAATTCTGTCCAGAAGTGAACGGCAGAATTTAAGACGAAAAAATGGGTTGTGCTTCTATTGCGGTGATTCAACTCATGTTATATCAGCATGCTCTAAGCGTACTAAGAAGCTTGATAAGTCTGTTTCAATTGGCACTTTACAGTCTAAGTTTATTCTATCTGTGACCCTGATTTGTTCTTTATCATCTATTACCGCGGATGCCTATGTCGACTCTGGCGCCGCTTTGAGTCTTATGGATTGGTCCTTTGCCAAACGCTGTGGGTATGATTTGGAGCCTCTTGAAACTCCTATACCCCTGAAGGGGATTGACTCCACCCCATTGGCTAGTAATAAACCACAATACTGGACACAAGTAACTATGCGGATTAATCCGGATCATCAGGAGATTATTCGCTTTCTTGTGCTGTATAACCTACATGATGTGTTGGTGCTTGGATTGCCATGGCTGCAATCTCATAACCCAGTCCTTGACTGGAAAGCTATGTCTGTGTTAAGCTGGGGATGTAAGGGGAAGCATGGGGACGTACCTGTGGTTTCCATTTCATCATCTATTCCCTCTGAGATTCCTGAATTCTTGACTGAATATCGTGACGTTTTTGAAGAACCTAAGCTTGGTTCATTACCTCCGCACCGGGAGTGCGATTGTGCCATAGATTTGATTCCGGGTAGTAAATACCCTAAGGGTCGTTTATTTAATCTGTCTGTGCCTGAACATGCTGCTATGCGAGAATATATAAAGGAGTCCTTGGAAAAGGGACATATTCGTCCTTCGTCATCTCCCTTAGGAGCCGGTTTTTTCTTTGTGGCTAAGAAAGATGGCTCTTTGAGACCGTGTATTGATTATCGGCTTTTGAATAAAATCACGGTTAAATATCAATATCCGTTGCCACTGCTGACTGATTTGTTTGCTCGCATAAAGGGGGCCAAGTGGTTCTCTAAGATAGATCTCCGTGGGGCGTATAATTTGGTGCGAATTAAGCAGGGGGATGAGTGGAAGACCGCATTTAATACGCCCGAGGGCCACTTTGAGTATTTGGTGATGCCTTTTGGTCTTTCAAATGCCCCTTCAGTCTTTCAGTCCTTTATGCATGACATTTTCCGTGATTATTTGGATAAATTTATGATTGTGTATCTGGATGATATTTTGATTTTTTCGGATGACTGGGACTCTCATGTCCAGCAGGTCAGGAGGGTTTTTCAGGTTTTGCGGTCTAATTCCTTGTGTGTGAAGGGTTCTAAGTGCGTTTTTGGGGTTCAAAAGATTTCCTTTTTGGGATATATTTTTTCCCCCTCTTCCATCGAGATGGATCCTGTCAAGGTTCAGGCTATTTGTGATTGGACGCAACCCTCTTCTCTTAAGAGTCTTCAGAAATTTTTGGGCTTTGCTAACTTTTATCGTCGATTTATTGCTGGTTTTTCTGATGTTGTTAAACCATTGACTGATTTGACTAAGAAGGGTGCTGATGTTGCTGATTGTTCCCTTGCTGCTGTGGAGGCCTTTCGGGAGCTTAAGCGCCGCTTTTCTTCCGCCCCTGTGTTGCGTCAGCCTGATGTTGCTCTTCCTTTTCAGGTTGAGGTCGACGCTTCTGAAATCGGAGCTGGGGCAGTTTTGTCGCAGAGAAGTTCCGATTGTTCCGTGATGAGACCTTGTGCCTTTTTCTCGCGTAAATTTTCGCCCGCCGAGCGGAATTATGATGTTGGGAATCGGGAGCTTTTGGCCATGAAGTGGGCTTTTGAGGAGTGGCGTCATTGGCTTGAGGGGGCTAGACATCAGGTGGTGGTATTGACTGACCACAAAAATCTAATTTATCTTGAGTCCGCCAGACGCCTGAATCCTAGACAGGCGCGCTGGTCGTTGTTTTTCTCTCGGTTTAATTTTGTGGTGTCCTACCTGCCGGGTTCTAAGAATGTTAAGGCGGATGCCCTTTCTAGGAGTTTTGAGCCTGACTCCCCTGGTAACTCTGAACCTACAGGTATCCTTAAGGATGGAGTGATATTGTCTGCCGTTTCTCCAGACCTGCGGCGGGCCTTGCAGGAGTTTCAGGCGGATAGACCTGATCGTTGCCCACCTGGTAGACTGTTTGTTCCTGATGATTGGACCAGTAAAGTCATTTCTGAGGTTCATTCTTCTGCGTTGACAGGTCATCCTGGAATCTTTGGTACCAGGGATTTGGTGGCAAGGTCCTTCTGGTGGCCTTCCCTGTCTCGAGATGTGCGAGGCTTTGTGCAGTCTTGTGACGTTTGTGCTCGGGCCAAGCCTTGTTGTTCTCGGGCTAGTGGATTGTTGTTGCCCTTGCCTATCCCGAAGAGGCCCTGGACGCACATCTCGATGGATTTTATTTCGGATCTTCCTGTTTCTCAGAAGATGTCTGTCATCTGGGTGGTGTGTGACCGTTTCTCTAAGATGGTCCATTTGGTTCCCCTGCCTAAGTTGCCTTCTTCTTCCGAGTTGGTTCCTCTGTTTTTTCAAAATGTGGTCCGTTTGCATGGTATTCCGGAGAATATCGTTTCTGACAGAGGAACCCAATTCGTGTCTAGATTTTGGCGAGCATTCTGTGCTAGGATGGGCATAGATTTGTCTTTCTCGTCTGCTTTCCATCCTCAGACTAATGGCCAGACCGAGCGGACGAATCAGACCTTGGAGACATATTTGAGGTGTTTTGTGTCTGCAGATCAGGATGATTGGGTTGCTTTTTTGCCTTTAGCGGAGTTTGCCCTCAATAATCGGGCCAGCTCTGCCACCTTGGTGTCTCCTTTTTTCTGTAATTCGGGGTTTCATCCTCGATTTTCTTCTGGTCAGGTGGAATCTTCGGATTGTCCTGGAGTGGATGCTGTGGTGGAGAGGTTGCATCAGATTTGGGGGCAGGTAGTGGACAATTTGAAGTTGTCCCAGGAGAAGACTCAGCTTTTTGCCAACCGCCGGCGTCGGGTTGGTCCTCGGCTTTGTGTTGGGGACTTGGTGTGGTTGTCTTCTCGTTTTGTCCCTATGAGGGTTTCTTCTCCTAAGTTTAAGCCTCGGTTCATCGGCCCGTACAAGATATTGGAGATTCTTAACCCTGTGTCCTTCCGTTTGGACCTCCCTGCATCTTTTTCTATTCATAATGTTTTTCATCGGTCATTGTTGCGCAGGTATGAGGTACCAGTTGTGCCTTCCGTTGAGCCTCCTGCTCCGGTGTTGGTTGAGGGCGAGTTGGAGTACGTTGTGGAAAAAATCTTGGACTCCCGTGTTTCCAGACGGAAACTCCAGTATCTGGTCAAATGGAAGGGATACGGTCAGGAGGATAATTCTTGGGTGACTGCCTCTGATGTTCATGCCTCCGATCTGGTCCGTGCCTTTCATAGGGCTCATCCTGATCGCCCTGGTGGTTCTGGTGAGGGTTCGGTGCCCCCTCCTTGAGGGGGGGATACTGTTGTGAAATTGGATTTTGGGCTCCCCCGGTGGCCACTGGTGGAATTGAACTGGTGTGCATCATCCCCTCTGTTCACCTGTTTCCATCAGGATGTGGGAGTCGCTATTTAACCTTGCTCCTCTGTCACTTCCATGCCGGTCAACATTGTAATCAGAAGCCTTTCTGTGCATGTTCCTGCTGCTAGACAACTCCCAGCTAAGTTGGACTTTAGTCCTCGTTTGTTTTTGCATTTTGTTCCAGTTCACTGCTGTAGTTTCGTTTCTGTGTCTGGAAAGCTCTTGTGATCTGAAATTGCCACTCTGATGTTATGAGTTAATACTAGAGTCTTAAAGTAATTTCAGGATGGTATTTTGATAGGGTTTTCAGCTGACCATGAAAGTGCCCTTTCTGTCTTCCTGCTATCTAGTAAGCGGACCTCAATTTTGCTAAACCTATTTTCATACTACGTTTGTCATTTCATCTAAAATCACCGCCAATATATGTGGGGGCCTCTGTCTGCCTATCGGGGAAACTTCTCTAGAGGTGAGCCAGGACTATATTTTCCTCTGCCAGGATTAGTTAGTCCTCCGGCCGGCGCTGGGCGTCTAGGGATAAAAAACGTAGGCAACGCTACCCGGCTACTGTTAGTTGTGCGGCAGGTTTAGTTCATGGTCAGTTTAGTTTCCATCCTTCCAAGAGCTAGTACTTATGTTTGCTGGGCTATGTTCTCTTGCCATTGAGAACCATAACATGTAACTGTCTACTAGACTAGAAAAACTACAATAATAATTCTCACCAATATCTCTTAAAGGGAATCTGTCACTAGGTTTTTGCCGCCTAATCTGAGAGCACTGTAATATTGAGACAGAGACCCTGATTCCAATAATATTTCACTTAGTAGTTTACTTAAGATAGTTTGATAACATCACTGACTTATCAGCAGGAGATTATTACTAAAGGACTAGTAGATCTGCTGCACATATTTATGAGCTCTGTGCAACCACGTCTCCACAAATGATTGGCATTAAGAGAACTGGTAGATCTACAGCAGATAAATCAGGGATTTCAAAAAAATGACAGCAAGCAGTTCAGTAAGTTACACATTCCAGGAATCGGGGTCTCTGTCCCTACATTATGCTGCTCTCGGAATGCATAGCAAAAACCTGCCGACTAGCCCAATTTATGCAAGTTGATAGGATAGGATTGTTCATTTCCAATTAGTGCCCAAGTGATCGGCAGACAGAAGAGCAAAATAATCCTTTGTCATTTAATAATAATAATAATCTTTATATAGCGCTAACATATTCCGCAGCACTTTACAGGTTGCACACATTATCATCGCTGTCCCCCATGGGGCTCACAATCTAAATTCCCTATCAGTATGTCTTTTGAATGTGGGAGGAAACCGGAGTGCCCGGAGGAAACCCACGCAAACACGGGGAGAACATACAAACTCCATTTGATTACATCTGATATGCAGGTCTAAAATTATTCTTGGTCAGCAGCAAATCTCTTCATGTAAACAGGGATGTGCTGCCAACACTTATGAAATGGAGGCAGAACAGACACATCCACAAATCTACCTCTAAACATTGGTCAACGAAGACAAAAGCAAAAAGGGGCCAAATGAGGCCTGTGTCTGCCCTTTCTCTAGGATAAGACTATAGTCAGGGTTTATTGGCTTTTCCATTGAAAAGAACATTCACTCAGAAGACAGAAATTGTATGGTTACAAACTTACAGGAAGCCCATAGAGGCGTAGAAGTAATTCTCAGTTGAGGCACAGCTGCATTGAGCATAATTAGCCAGTTCAGTTCTTTATTTAGTCTATTAGCAAGTAGATTCCTGTTCATCCAAGGAACAGAATCCACATCAAGTAACAGGTTACCACGTCGCAATATCAACTGTTCTCACCAGGAAACATGTCAGATGAGATTCCCCAGACCAATCATGGTCACTAACCCAGGTTCTCATGAGATTGAGTGTAGTGGAGTTACTAGCAAATGTGGTGACTGCTATCCCTTATGAATGCCGGAAAGGAGTTTTTTCAATCAACCGCTCTGGGTCACCGATTCACTTTTACCCAGCCTACAGCGACGTGCTTCAATCTGTTTGACTTCACCTTGCTTACCTGTTTAGCATTCTTTTTCTGCTCCATCACATCAAAGGGGATGAACACATTTCTAGAGTTTACATCTAACCAAGGACTTGAAGCAACTAATCCTTAGACATAAGATCCTACATTCCTCACGCGCACCATAATGCCACAACAAAGTGCCCATCTACCCATGACATCACAAATGGTTTTTAAGTCTCGCTCCTGGTAGCAATGTTAGTGGGAATAAGGTCCTGCTTGGTATCCAGAGGTTTCAAAAAAGCAAAGGTAACCCACTTTAACTATGGCTTCCAGTAACTTGTACCCTTATAATATCCACAGTTTTACGTGTGCATCATGGATTATCTTTAGAGCACCACACCAGACTTTTTTCTCAACTTCACTGATGAAGTGGTATCACTAAAGTAAGTTCCTTATCCCTAGTAAAATACTTACCAGCCACTATCTTTCTTCTGTTTTCGACGCCGCTTCTGTCTCTCTCCAGCAGTTTGAAACATGCCAGATCGCTCGAATGTTTGCTGGGCAAGCCGAAAGTCACTACGCAATGTAAGTCTGTGAGGGCGTGAGATCGACGTTCTCAGAGACTTACATTGAAAGCTTGTGACAGTTACCTCAAAATTCTGGTCAATCAGAAGTTGCGGTCACAAGGTGGTGGTGCGGGACCACAGTGATGTCAGGAGGAGCGGAAGACAATGGCTGGTAAGTATATTTCAGGAAAGGGACTGGCAAAGAACTTACATTATCAACAGCATGCCAGCATTTTTTGTTTATTTTAACACTTTAGTGGTGCTGCTAATCTAAGTTCACTACATCTAGTGTCATGCTTACTATCTGCATATTCATCCTTTATCGGCACTGCTCTAGTCAGTCTTCCACACGTTTTAACTTTCTGCATCATTCCAGTGTTCGTTGGGCGAGACAGTCAGGCCATTTCTCAATATAGGTCTATAAGAGACAGAACAAGGATCTATTCTACAGACTTACACTGAGAGATTGTGACCTCTGACTTCCAGTCAGTCAGAAGCTACGGTCACAACATGAAGAGGACCAGAACAGCATCAGGAAAGCAGAAGACAGCAGCTGGTAAGTACAGTGGGGAAAAAAGTATTTAGTCAGCCACCAATTGTGCAAGTACTCCCCCTTAAAAAGATGAGAGAGGCCTGTAATTGACATCATAGGCAGACCACAACTATGAGAGTAAGGCTACGTTCACACTTTGCAGGTTTTGCCGCGGATCCGCAGCGGATTTGACACTGCGGATCCGCAGCAGTTTTCCATGCAGGGTACAGTACAATGTTACCCTATGGAAAACAAAACCCGCTGTGCCCACGCTGCGGATTTCCGCGGAAAAAGCCGCGCGGCTTTTCTGCGGAAAAAAAGAAGGAGCATGTCACTTCTTGGTGCAGAATCGCAGAGATTCTGCACCCATAGAAATGCATTGATCCGCTCACTTTCCGCATGGGGCTGTGCCCACGTTGCGGGAAGTTAAGCGGATAATGTGCAGATGGTACCCAGGGTGGAGGAGAGGAGACTCTCCTCCAGGCCCTAGGAACCATATTTTGGTGTAAAAAAAAGAATTAAAATAAAAAATGATGCTATACTCACCTCTCAGCGCTGCCCGCGGCGTCCGGTCTCAGTTGCTGTGCGAGCAGGACCTGTGGTGACGTCGCGGTCACATGACCGTGATGATGCCGCGGTCACATGACCGTGACGTCACGAAGGTCCTTGTCGGCACAGCCGCCTGCAGCACCGAGGAGATCCGGACATCGGAGGGTGAGTATAACCAATTTTTATTATTTTTTACATTACTATTGATGCTGCATATTGCTGCATATGCAGCATCAATAGTATAGGCGGAAACCCGCAGCGGAAACCGCGGAACAAACCGCGATAAATCTGCAGGGATAACCGCAGCGGTTTTGCCCTGCAGATTTATCAATTCCGCTGCGGGATTAACCCGCAGAGCAGGCCGCAAAGTGTGAACGTGGCCTAAAAATGAGAAAACATATCCAAAAAATCACCTTGTCTGATTTGGCAAGATTTATTTAACAAAATATGGTGGAAAATAAGTATTTGGTCACCTAAAAACATGCAAGATTACTGGCTCTCACAGACCTGTAAATTCTTCTTTAAGAGGTTCCTCTGTCCTCATTACCTGTAGTAATGGCACCTGTTTGAACTTGTTATCAGTATAAAAGACACCTTTCCAAAACCTCAAACAGTCACACTCCAAACTCCACTATGGTGAAGACCAAAGAGCTGTCGAAGGACACCAGAAACAAAATTGGAGCCCTGCACCAGGCTGGGAAGACTGAATCTGTAATAGGCAAGAAGCTTGGTGTGATGAAATCAACTGTGGGATCAATAATAAGAAAATGGAAGACATACAAGACCACTGATAATTTCCCTCGATCTGGGGCTCCACGCAATATCTCACCCTGGTGGGTCAAAATGATCACAAGAACAGTGAGCAGGAATCCAAGAACCACATGGGGGGACCTAGTGAATGACCTGCATAGAGCTGGGACCACTGTAACAAAGGCTACCATCAGTAACACGCCGCCAGGGACTCAGATCCTGCAGCACCAGACGCATCCTCCTGCTTAAGCCAGTACATGTCCAGGCCCATCTGAAGATTGCTAGAGAGAATTTGGATTATCTAGAAGCGTATTGGGAGAATGTCATATGGTCTGATGAAACCAAAGTAGAACTGATTGGTAGAAACAAAACTTGCCATGTTTGGAGGAGAGAGAATGCTGAGTTGCATACAAAAAACACCATACCTACTGTGAAGCATGGGGGTGGCAACATCTTGCTTTGGGGCTGTTTCTCTGCAAAGGGACTGGGACAACTTATCCATGTACATGAAAGAATGAATGGGGCCATGTATCATATGATTTTGAGTGCAAACCTTCTTCCATGAGCAAGGGCATTAAAAATGAAACGTGGATGGGTCTTTCAACATGATTATGATCCCAAGCACACTGCCAGGGCAAGGAAGGAGTGGCTTTGTAAGAAGCATATGAAGGTCCTGGAGTGGCCTAGCCAGTCTCCAGATCTCAACCCCATAGAAAACCTTTGGAGGGAGTTGAAAGTCCGTGTTGCCCAGCGACAGGCCCAAAACATCACTGCTCTAGAGGAGATCTGCATGGAGGAATGGGCCAACATACCATGAACAGTTTGTGCCAACCTTGTGAAGACTTACAGAAAACCTTTGACCACTGTCATTGCCAACAAAGGATATATAACAAAATATATATATATATATATATATATATATATATATATATATATATATATATATATATATATATATAATATATAATTGCCTAGAATACTACTTCCTGCAATTTGTGCCAACTTCCGTGGCTTTGTCCGGAGCTATTGTCCGGAGCTATTGTCCGGAGCTATTGCCCGGAGCTAATGTCCGGAGCTAATGTCCGGAGCTAATGTCTGGAGCTAATGTCCGGAGATAAGTGACGTCACCAGTGTCCTACACCCACGCAGACCACAGTGGCCCCAGGCAGAGCACAGGGGCCCCAGGCAGAACATGGGGCCCCAGGCAGAACATGGGGCCCCAGGCAGAACATGGGGCCCCAGGCAGAACATGGGGCCCCAGGCAGAGCACAGGGGCCCCAGGCAGCATATGGGGCCCCAAGCAGAGCACAGGGGCCCCAGGCAGCATATGGGGCCCCAGGCAGAGCACAGTGGCCCCAGGCAGAGCACATACCAAATCGGAGGCCGAGGGGCCCCGCCAACCAAATCGGAGGCCGAGGAGCCCCGCCCACCAAATCGAAGGCCGAGCGGCCCCGCCCACCAAAGAGGAGGCCGAGGGACCCGGCCACGCCCACCAAAGCGGAGGCCGAGGGGCCCCGACCACCACATCGGAGGCCGAGGGTCCCCGCCCACCAAATCGGAGGCCGAGGGTCCCCGCCCACCAAATCGGAGGCCGAGGGTCCCCGCCCACCAAATCGGAGGCCGAGGGTCCCCGCCCACCAAATCGGAGGCCGAGGGTCCCCGCCCACCAAATCGGAGGCCGAGGGTCCCCGCCCACCAAATCGGAGGCCGAGGGTCCCCGCCCACCAAATTGGAGGCCGAGGGGCCCCACCAACCAAATCGGAGGCCGAGGGGCCCCGCCCACCAAATCGAAGGTCGAGGGGCCCCGCCCACGAAAGAGGAGGCCGAGGGTCCCCGCACACCAAATCGGAGGCAGAGGGACCCCGCCCACCAAATCGGAGGCCGAGGGTCCCCACCCACCAAATCGGAGGCCGAGGGTCCCCGCGCACCAAATCGGAGGCCGAGGGTCCCCGCCCACCAAATTGGAGGCCGAGGGTCCCCGCCCACCAAATCGGAGGCCGAGGGGCCCCACCAACCAAATTGGAGGCCGAGGGGCCCCGCCCACCAAATCGGAGGCCGAGGGTCCCTGCCCACCAAATCGGAGGCCGAGGGGCCCCGCCAACCAAATCGGAGGCCGAGGGGCCCCGCCCACCAAATCGAAGGCCGAGCGGCCCCGCCCACCAAAGCGGAGGCCGACGGGCCCGGCCCCGCCCACCAAAGCGGAGGCCGAGGGGCCCCACCCACCACATCGGAGGCCGAGGGGCCCCGCTCACCAAATCGGAGGCCGAGGGTCCCCGCCCACCAAATCGGAGGCCGAGGGTCCCCGCCCACCAAATCGGAGGCCGAGGGTCCCCGCCCACCAAATCGGAGGCCGAGGGTCCCCGCCCACCAAATCGGAGGCCGAGGGTCCCCGCCCACCAAATCGGAGGCCGAGGGGCCCCGCCTACCAAATCGGAGGCCGAGGGTCCCCGCCCACCAAATCGGAGGCCGAGGAGCCCCGCCCACCAAATCGAAGGCCAGAGGTCCCCGCCCACCAAATCGGAGGCCGAGGGGCCCCGCCCACCACATCGGAGGCCGATGTGCCCCGCCCACCAAATCGGAGGCCGATGGGCGCCGCCCACCAAATCAGAGGCCGAGGGTCCCCGCCCACCAAATCGGAGGCCGAGGGTCCCCGCCCACCAAATCAGAGGCCGAGGGTCCACACCAACCAAATCGGAGGCCGAGGGGCCCCGCCCACCAAATTAAAGGCCGAGGGGCCCCGCCCACCAAAGCGGAGGCCGAGGGTCCCCGCACACCAAATCGGAGGCAGAGGGACCCCGCCCACCAAATCGGAGGCCGAGGGGCCCCGCCCACCAAAGCGGAGGCCGAGGGTCCCCGCCCACCAAATCGAAGGCCGAGGGGCCCCGCCAACCAAATAGGAGGCCGAGGGGCCCCGCCAACCAAATCGGAGGCCGAGAGTCCCCGCCCACCAAATCGAAGGCCGAGGGGCCCCGCCAACCAAATCGGAGGCCGAGGGGCCCCGCCAACCAAATCGGAGGCCGAGGAGCCCCGCCCACCAAATCGAAGGCCGAGCGGCCCCGCCCACCAAATCGAAGGCCGAGCGGCCCCGCCCACCAAATCGGAGGCCGAGGGTCCCCACCCACCAAATCGGAGGCCGAGGGGCCCCGCCTACCAAATCGGAGGCCGAGGGTCCCCGCCCACCAAATCGGAGGCCGAGGGTCCCCGCCCACCAAATCGGAGGCCGAGGAGCCCCGCCCACCAAATCGGAGGCCAGAGGTCCCCGCCCACCAAATCGGAGGCCGAGGGGCCCCGCCCACCACATCGGAGGCCGAGGGGCCCCGCCCACCAAATCGGAGGCCGAGGGTCCCCACCCACCAAATCGGAGGCCGAGGGTCCCCGCCCACCAAATCGGAGGCCGAGGGTCCCCGCCCACCAAATGGAGGCCAAGGGTCCCCGCCCACCAAATCGGAGGCCGAGGGTCCCCGCCCACCAAATCGGAGGCCGAGGGTCCCCGCCCACCAAATCGGAGGCCGAGGGGCCCCGCCAACCAAATCGGAGGCCGAGGGGCCCCGCCCACCAAATCGGAGGCCGAGGGGCCCCGCCCACCAAATCGGAGGCCGAGGGTCCCCGCCCACCATATCGGAGGATAAGGGGCCCCGCCCACCAAATCGGAGGCAGAGGGACCCCGCCCACCAAATCGGAGGCCGAGGGGCCCCGCCCACCAAAGCGGAGGCCGAGGGTCCCCGACCACCAAATCGGAGGCCGAGGGTCCCTGCCCACCAAATCGGAGGCCGAGGGCCCCCGCCCACCAAATCGGAGGCCGAGGGTCCCCGCCCACCAAATCGGAGGCCGAGAGTCCCCGCCCACCAAATCGAAGGCCGAGGGGCTCCGCCAACCAAATCGGAGGCCGAGGGGCCCCGCCAACCAAATCGGAGGCCAAGGGGCCCCGCCCACCAAATCGGAGGCCGAGGGTCCCCGCCCACCATATCGGAGGATAAGGGGCCCCGCCCACCAAATCGGAGGCCGAGGGGCCCCGCCCACCACATCGGAGGCCGAGGGGCCCCGCCCACCAAATCGGAGGCCGAGGGTCCCCACCCACCAAATCGGAGGCCGAGGGTCCCCGCCCACCAAATCGGAGGCCGAGGGTCCCCGCCCACCAAATCGGAGGCCGAGGGTCCCCGCCCACCAAATCGGAGGCCGAGGGTCCCCGCCCACCAAATCGAAGGCAGAGGGACCCCGCCCACCAAATCGGAGGCCGAGGGGCCCCGCCAACCAAATCGGAGGCCGAGGGGCCCCGCCCACCAAATCGGAGGCCGAGGGGCACCGCCCACCAAATCGGAGGCCGAGGGGCCCCGCCCACCATATCGGAGGATAAGGGGCCCCGCCCACCAAATCGGAGGCCGAAAGGCCCCACCAACCAAATCGGAGGCCGAGGAGCCCCGCCCACCAAATCGAAGGCCGAGCGGCCCCGCCCACCAAAGCGGAGGCAGAGGGACCCCGCCCACCAAATCGGAGGCCGTGGGGCCCCGCCAACCAAAGTGGAGGCCGAGGGTCCCCGCCCACCAAATCGGAGGCAGAGGGACCCCGCCCACCAAATCGGAGGCCGAGGGGCCCCGCCCACCAAAGCGGAGGCCGAGGGTCCCCGCCCACCAAATCGGAGGTCGAGGGTCCCTGCCCACCAAATCGGAGGCCGAGGGTCCCCGCCCACCAAATCGGAGGCCGGTCCCCGCCCACCAAATCGGAGGCAGAGGGACCCCGCCCACCAAATCGGAGGCCGAGGGTCCCCGCCCACCAAATCGGAGGCCGGTCCCCGCCCACCAAATCGGAGGCAGAGGGACCCCGCCCACCAAATCGGAGGCCGAGGGGCCCCGCCCACCAAAGCGGAGGCCGAGGGTCCCCGCCCACCAAATCGGAGGTCGAGGGTCCCCGCCCACCAAATCGGAGGCCGAGGGTCCCCGCCCACCAAATCGGAGGCCGGTCCCCGCCCACCAAATCGGAGGCCGAGGGTCCCCACCCACCAAATCGGAGGACGAGGGGCCCCACCAACCAAATCGGAGGCCGAGGAGCCCCGCCCACCAAAAGTAAGTGCGCCCCCGGGTGCAAAAGTAAGTGCGCCCCCGGGTGCAAAAGTAAGTGCGCCCCCAGGTGCAAAAGTAAGTGCGCCCCCGGGTGCAAAAGTAAGTGCGCCCCCGGGTGCAAAAGTAAGTGCGCCCCCGGGTGCAAAAGTAAGTGCGCCCCCGGGTGCAAAAGTAAGTGCGCCCCCGGGTGCAAAAGTAAGTGCGCCTCCGGGTGCAAAAGTAAGTGCGCCCCCGGGTGCAAAAGTAAGCACGCCCCCGGCCCCGGGTGCAAAAGTAAGCGCGCCCCCCAGTCCCGTGTGTGAAAAGTGCTGCTGTAAAGCTGGTAGCGCTGTTCAAGCACCATGTATTTCCTTCAGGAAATGCCCATCTAATATATAATTGCCTAGAATACTACTTCCTGCAATTTGTGCCAACTTCCGTAGCTTTGTCCGGAGCTAATGTCCGGAGATAATGTCCGGAGATAATGTCCGGAGATAATGTCCGGAGCTAATGTCCGGAGATAAGTGACGTCACCAGTGTCCTACACCCAGGCAGAGCACAGGGGCCCCAGGCAGCATATGGGGCCCCAGGCAGAGCACAGTGGCCCCAGGCAGAGCACAGGGGCCCCAGGCAGCATATGGGGCCCCAGGCAGAGCACAGTGGTCCCAGGCAGAGCACAGGGGCCCCAGGCAGCCTATGGGGCCCCAGGCAGAGCACAGTGGCCCCAGGCAGAGCACAGGGGCCCCAGGCAGCATATGGGGCCCCAGGCAGAGCACAGGGGCCCCAGGCAGCATATGGGGCCCCAGGAAGAGCACAGTGGCCCCAGGCAGAGCACAGGGGCCCCAGGCAGAACATGGGGCCCCAGGCAGAGCACAGGGGCCCCAGGCAGAGCACAGGGGCCCCAGGCAGCATATGGGGCCCCAGGCAGAGCACAGGGGCCCCAGGCAGAGCACAGGGGCCCCAGGCAGCATATGGGGCCCCAGGCAGAGCACAGGGGCCCCAGGCAGCATATGGGGCCCCAGGCAGAGCACAGTGGCCCCAGGCAGAGCACAGGGGCCCCAGGCAGAACATGGGGCCCCAGGCAGAGCACAGGGGCCCCAGGCAGAGCACAGGGGCCCCAGGCAGCATATGGGGCCCCAGGCAGAGCACAGGGGCCCCAGGCAGCATATGGGGCCCCAGGCAGAGCACAGTGGCCCCAGGCAGCATATGGGGCCCCAGGCAGAGCACAGTGGCCCCAGGCAGAGCACAGGGGCCCCAGGCAGCATATGGGGCCCCAGGCAGAGCACAGTGGTCCCAGACAGAGCACAGGGGACCCAGGCAGCTTATGGGGCCCCAGGCAGAGCACAGTGGCCCCAGGCAGAACATGGGGCCCAAGGCAGAGCACAGTGGCCCCAGGCAGAGCACAGGGGCCCCAGGCAGAACATGGGGCCCCAGGCAGAGCACAGGGGCCCCAGGCAGAGAACAGGGGCCCCAGGCAGCATATGGGGCCCCAGGCAGAGCACAGTGGCCCCAGGCAGAGCACAGGGGCCCCAGGCAGCATATGGGGCCCCAGGCAGAGCACAGTGGTCCCAGGCAGAGCACAGGGGCCCCAGGCAGCCTATGGGGCTCCAGGCAGAGCACAGTGGCCCCAGGCAGAACATGGGGCCCCAGGCAGAGCACAGGGGCCCCAGGCAGCATATGGGGCCCCAGGCAGAGCACAGTGGTCCCAGGTAGAGCACAGGGGCCCCAGGCAGCCTATGGGGCCCCAGGCAGAGCACAGGGGCCCCAGGCAGCATATGGGGCCCCAGGCAGAGCACAGGGGCCCCAGGCAGCATATGGGGCCCCAGGCAGAGCACAGTGGCCCCATGCAGAGCACAGGGGCCCCAGGCAGAACATGGGGCCCCAGGCAGAGCACAGGGGCCCCAGGCAGCATATGGGGCCCCAGGCAGAGCACAGCGATATTTTGGACCACTGTGCGGTGTTTCAGACCCCTGTGTGATGTCTGGGGCCCTGTTCTTAAGTATATTAAAGATTAAAGTAACGTATATTAAAGTATATTATAGATCAAATTTGACACGTTTATGAGCACCATTGAGTGATATACTCAAGAATGACATAATTTTTCAACATTTTATGGTTTCAAACTGTAAACACTCAGAGTTTTTTTTACTTCAACCAGAAAACCTTAACGGTTCATAAAAAACTTGACTGTTCAGGATATGATAAAAGTCATAGTATTCTGAGTCTTTAACTTATAAAGATACCTTTACATGGGGTGATTATTGGTTCCAGAGAGGCTTTCGGCCGATAATCGTACACATGGCTGGTGACAGGACAATACAATATAAACGTTCAAAGGTAAACACTGATAACATTAAAATCTAATATATAATTGCCTAGAATACTACTTCCGGCAATTTGTGCCAACTTCTGTGGCTTTGTCCGGAGATAATGTCCGGAGATAAGTGACGTCACCAGCGTCCTACACCCGCTCAGGGTGGACAAAGATATATGCCTTCGTGGTGCGCGGCACTTTTCTGATTGGTTGCCGCCTGCCGCGAGCGACCAATCAGAAATGTGCCGTACTGTCAAGAATTGTCAAGAGCTGGTGAGTGCAGCCATTTTTTGTTCTTTCTTACTATTTTTTATTAATTGTATTATTCTTACATTTGAATAAATAAAGTATATATGGATTCTAGACTCCCGATTCTTTAGAATCGGGCTGCCATCTAGTATATATATATATATATATATATATATATATATATATATATATATATATATATATATATATATATATATATATATATATATATATATATATATATATATATATATATATTTTGAGATAAACTTTTGATAAAGACCAAATACTTATTTTCCACCATAATTTGAAAAAAAAATCTTGCCAAATCAGACAAGGTGATGTTCTGGATTTGTTTACTCATTTTGACTCTCATAGTTGTGGTATACCTATGATGTAAATTACAGACCTCTCTTATCTTTTTAAGTGGGAGAACTTGCACAATTAGTGGCTGACTAAATACTTTTTTCCCCACATTAGATAGCATTTGAGACATAGTTAAAATAGGAACGAAGGAAATACAATTAAGAGAACAATACAATCTAAAAAAAGGTCCCATTTCAGTCAAATAGCTCATCATAATGCACAATTCCTCCTGCTTTGGAGATGAAAATGGGTCCCCTATATCTTGGGCCTCTGTGCAGCTGCACATGTTGTACCAATATGTCTGCCCCGGTAAAGTATATTCTAATATTTTAACCCATGTAAGTCTCAGTTAAGATCATGTTAAGAGCTGATGTTGGAAGGAGAAACACATTGGAAAGAAGTTGCAGCCACCTAACCTAAACTTTAGATGGGAGGCTGCAGTGTCTTCACTGTTTCCTGTAAAAAATGGTTTACATTTTTAATACCTTTATATGAAATAGTAGAATGTGCACTAATTCATACCACAAAAAGATACACCAACACATACCATCCTGGCAGAGGCCAAAAGGAAAATATTTCAGCCTCTCTTAGGTAAAAGTACATTAGTAAGCTGGGAGCTTATGCCAAACAAAATGTGATGTGAGCGGATCCTAAGTTCACATCAGATCATGCTAATATTTAGAGCCATGCTCTTCCTAAGTCTACCTATCTGTCTATCTATCTATCTATCTATCTATCTATCTATCTATCTATCTATCTATCCTAATAAATTCAGATTTAAAGTTGCTTTACTAGCAATAAAATAAAAACAGGTCAATAGACTTGGATGATGCACATTTTTGTGTTATTGCATTAATTTTAATGTTCACATATCAGGAAGCATTATCATAACACACGCTTTGTTTGCCAGTCTCCATCTTGTTTCTGCCAAAGAGGCAGTGAAGGGTAAGGTTTGTTATGTTCATAGAAGCCAAGATATCCAAATGAAATTTGCAGTGCAACAGTAAAATGTGCAGAGCAGAGGCAAGGACAAAAAGCATTAAGCTACTTACGGGTAGCGGCATTTTTCGGAGGCCCATGACAGCACTACGAGAGAGGGGATCCGCCCTTCAGGAACAGGAATCCTACAGAGATACAAAAGGGCGGCACCTCTCCCTATGCATCAGTTGTATATTAGAGCCTGAGAGGACTACCGCGGTTAGTAGCACACAAATATTATATACAGTTTATATACAAAACTAAACCAATAAAAATACCACACGTGAGATCTATATATATCTCATTATGTACATTATAGGAAGTGCAACCCCCACGTGAATAGGGAGGGAACTAAGGGTGCTGTCATGGGCCTCCGAAAAATGCCGCTACCCGTAAGTAGCTTAATGCTTTATTCGGACTCCCATGACAGCACTACGAGAGATTTACAGAGATGTAACACTACCTTAGGGAGGGACTATAGCTTGAAGCACCCTTAACCCGAAGGTGAGATCAGAGGAGCACCCCAAGTCCAACCGATAGTGCTTGAAAAAGGTGGAAGGGGACGACCACGTAGCTGCCTTACATATCTGGTCGATTGATACTCCAGATCTTTCCGCCCAGGATGTAGCCATGGCCCTGGTGGAATGCGCCCTCAGATTCTGCGGAGCCGGACCTCCACCTGCAGTATAAGCCAGAGAGATAGCCTCCCTAATCCACTTCGCTAGTGTGTACTTTGAAACTCTAAGCCCTTTCCTAGGACCTTGGAAGGATAAAAATAACGCATCCTCTCTCTTCCAAGCGTTAGTGACCGTGATATATTCTAACAGGCATCTCCTAACATCTAATGTATGGAGTAGTTCTTCCTTAGTGTTAGAGGGGTTAGGGAGGAATGATGGTAACACTATCTCCTGTGATCTGTGAAAATGTGAGGCGACTTTTGGCAAATAGGCGGGGTCCGGTTTTAGGACTACTCTGTCCAGTAGAAACTCTGTATATGGGGAGAGTCTAGAGAGCGCTTGTATGTCCCCTACTCTACGAGCAGATGTTATCGCTACCAAGAATGCTGTCTTGAGGGACAATAATTTAACTGAAGCTAAATGTAAGGGCTCAAACGGTTCTCTAGTCAAGGCTGACAGGACTAGGTTGAGATCCCAAGGTACCGACCTGTTCTTGTGTATAGGTCTAACTCTACTAGAAGCTTTTATAAACCTTGATACCCAATAATTATTAGCAATGTTACAAGAAAACAGGGCCCCCAGGGCTGAGACTTGTACTTTTAGCGTACTCGTAGATAGGTTTAGCTCTAACCCCTTCTGCAGGAATTCTAAAATTTGGTTAATTGGTAACCCTTCTTCAATTCTGAAATCTGAAGAGGCCAAGAACTTCCTCCAGGTTCTAGAGTAGATCTTTGTTGTTATATTTTTTCTACTCTTCATAAGGGTATCAATTAAGTTTGGGGAAAAACCTCTGTTTTTTAATAATGACCTCTCAAACACCATGCCGTCAAATGGAGCCCCTTCACCTGCGGATGGGTGATCGGACCTTGATGGAGTAAATTGGGAATGTCCGGAAGTACCCAGGGGTCTTCCACCGACATGGTCCTGAGCCACGCGAACCAAGCTCTCTTGGGCCAGAAAGGGGCGACCAGTATGACCCTTGCTCGGTCCTCCCTTATTTTCCTGACCACAAGAGGTAATAGGCCCAGCGGGGGAAACGCATAAGCCAATCGGAAGTCCCATTTGATCAGGAAGGCGTCCACTGCCAACGGATTCTCCCTGGGATTCAGAGAACAGAATTTTTTTGTTTTTCTGTTGTCCCTGGTGGCAAACAGGTCCACGTCTGGATGACCCCACATGCGGACAATCTGACCGAAGATGTCTTTGTTCAGGGACCATTCCCCTTGTTTTAAGGTGTTGCGGCTTAGAAAGTCCGCTTTTATGTTTTCTTTCCCTTTTAAATGTAGAGCAGTTAAAGATAGTAAATTGCTCTCTGCTGTCTGGAGAAGGCGGTCCGCTACCTCCATCAGAGATTCGGAGTGTGTTCCACCCTGGTGGTTTACGTAGGCTACTGCCACCTGGTTGTCGGAGAGGATCTTGACATGGTGACCCTGTAGATACACGAGGAGTTTTTTAACTGCTAGTTCGATAGCCATTAACTCTCTCTGATTGGAAGAAGCTGACGTTTGAGGGTCCCATAGCCCTTGAACTACGATGTCACCCATGTGTGCCCCCCATCCCGTAGGGCTGGCGTCAGTTGTTATTACACGAGTCACATGGGTCACCCAGGGAACTCCTGCCGACAGATTGTCTTCTACTAGCCACCATCTGAGGGATGTAAGTACTACTGGACTTAACGTCACCTGACCCTGCAAGGATCCCTGTAAGGCTCTATCATTGTCCAGAACCTCAAACTGCAAAGGTCTGGTATGGAATTGGGCCCAACGGACAGCAGGAATGCACGAAGTTAGGGATCCTAACAGTGACATAGCCTGTCTAAGGGTCATGGATGGTTTATTGACCGCCTTTAACACCTGTTGTTGAATGTGGAGTAATTTATCAGGCGGCAGACAGCATTGTTGGGTCTCTGAATTTAATAACAGTCCGAGGAATCTTTGAATTTTTAGGGGCTGTAAACGGGATTTGTCATAATTGATGTTCTAGTTTAGTCTAGTTCTAGCCCAGATGTTCTAGTTTGGCTATGGCCGTCTTTGCTTGCGAAAGGCAATGATCTGCTGAATTCCCCACAATAAGGAAATCATCCAGATAAGGTATTATGAGGATATCGGATTCTCGCAAATATGCCATAACCTCAGCGACTACCTTAGTAAATACCCTAGGAGCTGCAGAAATGCCGAAAGGAAGGGCTCGATATTGAAAATGACGAACAATTCCCTCTATAGACACCGCCACCCTCAGGAACCTCTGGAAGTTCTCATGGATAGGTACATGATAGTATGCGTCCTTAAGATCTACAACTACCATAAAGCAGTGTTTGAACAACATCTTTATTGTAGTACTGATAGACTCCATTTTGAAGGTTTTATTAACCATGAATTCATTAAGAGATTTAAGATTAATGATGGTCCTAAATGACTTATCTGGTTTTTGAATCAGAAAAAGAGGAGAGTAGAACCCTTTTCCTCTTTCTGAATCTGGGATCTCAATCAGCACTTTTTTAAGACATAAATTGATGACTTCAGCTTCCAAAGCTGTCTGTTCAATAGAGGAGGAACGTAAGGGGGTTAATTTAAATTTATCACGAGGCCAATGGTCAAACTCCAGTCTCAGACCGTCTGATATAATGCCTCGGACCCAGTCACTATTAGTGATGTCAGACCATGCGGAAGAGAAGGCTGCCAATCTCCCTCCCACAGGGATTGCTAGTCATTGGTCTGACTTTTTACGTTCTTTTGAGGAACGGCGGAACATATAGCCCGTACCTCTCTTGCGTCTATCCTCCCATCTGAAATTATCTCTAGAGGGTGAGGACGCACGTTTCCTTCCGCGACCAAACCTCCTTCTGTTGAAGGGGCGATGGTAAGATGCTGATGCCAGATTAGGGAACTTCTTCTTATCATCTCCTGCTTTCTCAAGCAAGTCATCCAGAGTTGGTCCGAAGAGATATTCCCCTTTACATGGGATAGCGCAGAGCTTGGATCTTGATTGGATGTCACCGGACCAACATTTTAACCATAAGGCTCTACGAGCCGCGTTGGAAAGACCTGCTGCTCTGGCCGCCATTCTGACAGAATCCAATGAAGCGTCCGACAGGAAGGCCGCAGCATCTTGAATTACTGGGAGCGCATTCAGGATTGTATTCCTGGACGCACCTTCCTTAAGTTGTGACTCCAACTGATTCAGCCAGACCATTAAGGATCTTCCTGTACACGTTGCGGCCACCGCTGGTCTCAGAGATCCGGCCGCCATCTCCCAGGTACCTTTAAGGAAGGTGTCTGCCTTCCTATCAAGCGGATCTTTAAGGCAGTGATTTTCAACCTTTTTTGAGCCGCGGCACACTTTTTATACTTAAAAAATCCCGGGGCACACCACCAACCAAAATGGCACAAAATGACACTAAAACAGTACATATTCTACATATAGTTAATAATATAGATTCTAAATGTATTTATACTCACTCAGTGTGAAACCTGGGCCTGTTTCGATAAACACAAAAGGGATATCCTGGCAGGAATGGTGGAAAGACACACACAAAGCTCTTCCTCAACAGTTCTCAGTCTCTCCCTGTTTTTAGTTTTTATCGCAGTCAAGCTTGAGAAGCCCAGCTCACATAGATATGTGGTCGAAAATGGGAGCAATGTCAAAATAGCTTTGTTGGCCAGAATGGGGAACTCCTTGGAGTGGTACTGTGCAGTGTATATATACAGAGGAGAGGTACTGTGCGGTGTATATATACAGGGGAGAGGTACTGTGCTGTGTATATATACAGGGGAGAGGTGCTGTGCAGTGTATATATACAGGAGGAGAGGTACTGTGTGGTATATATACAGGGGAGAGGTACTGTGCGGTGTATATATACAGGAGGAGAGGTACTGTGCAGTGTATATATACAGGGGAGAGGTACTGTGCAGTGTATATATACAGGGGAGAGGTACTGTGCGGTGTATATATACAGGGGAGAGGTACTGTGCGGTGTATATATACAGGGGGAGAGGTATTGTGCGGTGTATATATACAGGGGAGAGGTACTGTGCGGTGTATATATACAGGGGAGAGGTACTGTGCAGTGTATATATACAGGGGGAGAGGTACTGTGCGGTGTATATATACAGGGGAGAGGTGCTGTGCAGTGTATATATACAGGAGGAGAGGTACTGTGTGGTATATATACAGGGGAGAGGTACTGTGCGGTGTATATATACAGGGGAGAGGTACTGTGCAGTGTATATATACAGGGGAGAGGTACTGTGCAGTGTATATATACAGAGGAGAGGTACTGTGCAGTGTATATATACAGGGGAGAGGTACTGTGCTGTGTATATATACAGGGGAGAGGTGCTGTGCAGTGTATATATACAGGAGGAGAGGTACTGTGTGGTATATATACAGGGGAGAGGTACTGTGTGGTATATATATACAGAGGAGAGGTACTGTGCAGTGTATATATACAGGGCAGGAGGAGTTGTACTGTGCAGTGTATATATACAGGAGGAGTGGTACTGTGCAGTGTATATATACAGGGCAGGAGGAGTGGTACTGTGCAGTGTATATATACAGGAGGAGTGGTACTGTGCAGTGTATATATACAGGACAGGAGGAGTGGTACTGTGCAGTGTATATATACAGGAGGAGTGGTACAGTGCAGTGTATATACTTCAACAGCCGCCCAGCCCAGGCCCCCAGCACCTGTCCTGTATATATATTATATACACTGTATCTATACAGGCTGTGCTGGGGGCCTGGGCTGGGCGGCTGCTGTAGTATATATATATATGCCAGCTGCAGCCGCCCAGCCCATGGCCGCCCCAGGTCACCCAGAGTAGACTGTCAGAACATACAACGATAATGATAGCATGGCACTCACTCAGGTGCCGGTAGCAGCTCCGGGAATCTGCCTGTGCCTGATAAGTTCAGCACTGCTTGCAGCCAGGAGAGTAGAGCAGGAGAACTCTCCGCCCACAATGTCACACTGGCTGGCTGTGTCCTTAACCCCTATGTGTGCCTGGCCCTGCACTGACTGAGATGCTTGTGCCAGGCAGCGCAAATTGAAAGGGTAGAAAGGGTTAAAGCATAGTTTGGGGAACTTTCCCCACGGCACACCCGACCATGTGTCCCGGCACACTAGTGTGCCGCGGAACACTGGTTGAAAATCACTGCTTTAAGGGACCCCATATCCTCAAAGGGTAATGCGGCTTTTTTGGACGCTTTCGCCACCGCAGCATCTAGCTTAGGGGCCTTGTCCCAGGTATCAACGGCTGCATCCTCAAAGGGATACCTGCGTTTTAAGGCTGGTGGTAACGAGCCTTTTTTCTCCGGTTTCTTCCACTCTCGGAGAATTAACTCTTGAACTTTATCTATCACCGGAAAAGATCTGCGCTTCTTATGGTCTAATCCGCTAAACATTATTTCCTGCCTGGAAGGTTGAGTTTTTGGCTCTTCCAGGCCCATCGTACCCCTGACCGATTTAACTAGTTTATCAACTCGGTCCAGCGGTAGACAAAAACGGCCAGAGTCCTCTTCCGATGACGAGGAAGAGGGAATAGAGCCATAGGAACCTTCCTCTCTTTCTTCCTCCGAAGACTCAGAGATTAAGGGAGTTTTAGGTTTTGAACTTCCCGCCTGGGATAGAGACCGCAGGGATTCCCTTACTTCCATACGGATCATCTCTTTTAAGTTAGCCGTAGTTGCAGATTCTTCCGCTACCTAGGGGAGGACAATAAGGTGATACCATCTATCCGACCTGATGTCCCTTAACCCCTACCACACCTGTAGACCTCACCGTCTGCTGTATACAGGGGGCACATAACTTTTTGGGATAAGAATCTGGTAAGGGGATTCCACATAGGGCGCACTCCTTATGTTTCGTCTTTGCACTTTTCTTCCCCTAGAATGACAAAGTATAAGGGGGCCCGCGTCACTGAGTGAACATTCACGTAGATCACTTACCAGCGTACGCCAAGAAAGGTACCGGAACACGAGGGGGTTCTTTCCCAGTCAAAGCTCTCGATCCCTGCTTGGACGAGCTTTTGCGGCTGGACTGGTCACTCCTGACATGCTCCTTCTCCAAGGGCTTCTGTCGCACATCCAGTAGCTGAGGCTGCTCACCATCACTCTCCATGATGGAAATGTGACCAAAAGCAGGGCTCTAAATCCGACACCTGCTTAAATCCCCCCGAGTTCCGGTCAGCAGGCTGCCTGGCGTCCTCCCATTGGTTTCTGCTGACCAGACCGCAGCTGGGAGGTCAGCGGTAGTCAGTGAGGAAACCGGTGTCCAGGATCGATGGGCGCCGCCATCTTGGATAGACTGCGCATGCGCAGCCATCCAGTAACCCGGAAGCGCCTGCCGACTCCGCCCCCGGTGTCACAGCACTCCAGAAACGCTCCTGAGAGCGGTGCAGGACGCCGGAGATGTACGACAGCGCTCCGGTCGGCGCCGCTCTCCTGTCACCGCTACCCCACTACACCGCTGCACCGCCGCAGCGCCGCATGGACCAAGGGGGGCAGTTATACTTACCAACGCCGGCACCAAATGGAGATCAGGAATTCCTCCGGACCCTGCTCCCTGCTGCAACACGCCACTGACGTGCAGTCCAGCCAGGACCACCGTGGCGTCTCCAGGGACATCCGCACCGGCCGAGGTAGGAGACCCCCCCGCTACCAGATTCGGCCGGCCGGCCTGGGATCCATTACGGAGATTTCATCTGTAGGATCCTGTCCCTTCAGGAACAGGAAACCAACTGATGCATAGGGAGAGGTGCCGCCCTTTTGTATCTCTGTAGGATTCCTGTTCCTGAAGGGCGGATCCCCTCTCTCGTAGTGCTGTCATGGGAGTCCGAATAAAGAGGGAGGACGAGGCACTGAATATTTGTAATATGTGCTGTGCATGTACAGTATATATTTGTCTAGCTCATATCAATCGCCTTGCAAAAGGTTAGGGACACTACTAGACAACCCTTTATTAATAGCCCTAGGGTCCTGCATAAATTCTAAAAACCTAAGCTTAACTCCCGGACGAGTGCCGTTCCTTTTCTCTCCTCTCAGTGTTTCTTTTGAACGGACAAAAATGTGAAGTCTGCAACTGATCAGTGACTGGTTGCTCCTCTCCGAAGACGTCTAAGGACAGCATATAACCTGATTTCTCGTTAAGCTGAGCTTTATCTATTGTAGAACCTGAAGAGTGGGTACATTACATATAGATTTAGAGAACACCAAAGAGAGAATCCTTGTCAAGCTGGATCCCCTCAAGCTAGTGGGTACAAGCCGCAGGGTCCGCGGGAGAACCTATCCATGTCGCTCTCTCTCCAACTCTAAACACTCCAAGCCTGAGCTTGTCAACAGGGTCCACATTAAGACAACTTGTGAAATTGGATGGTGATAACATGCCAATCAACGAATGGGCTGATTGCATATGAAAGAGATACAGACTGTACAACCTGGCTGAGGAGCTGCACTCTGAAATCACGCTGCACATGCTAGAGAGAGAAGCCCGAGAAAGAGTGATGCGGAGTCCCGCGTCAACACAAAAATCTCTAGAAGACATTGTGGCCATGTTAGAGGTGGTTTACGACGAGAGAGGCCCAGCCACTGGATTCCGGACACGCTTCTTCAATTGGTGTCAGTAAGAGGATGAAAGCATAGCCCAGTCTATAAATGTATCAGAGAATGTAACAGAGAGAATGTTACAGACCTGCAAAAAATGCAAGACAGGAGCTTCTGCAGTGCTGTCTCCATTATTGGCACCCCTTCATTTTTTTCACAGACTGTACAGTATCTTTAGAAATAAATGGAAATGTACCAAAGTTATATCCTAAGGATTTTTTAATTAGTGGTCCAAAGTAATACAACAATAAAACATCATTTTTCAACTTACATGTTACAATTTCAGAGAAGAAACAGAATAAACAGCAGCACATCCTTTGGCATTGATGACAGCATCCAAATGTTTCTTGTAGCCATCAATAAGCTACTTACACTTCTTCGCTGGTATTTTCTCCCACTCTTCCTTTGCAATTTGTTCAAGCTCTTGAATGTTTGCAGGGTTCTTTTTCCCAATGGCAGATTTCAGCTCACCCCACAGGTTTTCAGTGGGCTTGAGGTCACAACTCTGGCTATTGCTGGCTATTTTAAAACAGTCCAGTACAGTTTTTCTTTTTCAACCATTCCTGTGTAATTTTGGATGTGTGCTTTGGGGGTCATTGTCTTGCTGGAGGACCTATGATCTTTGACTTAAAACAAGTTTTCTTACACTGGGTAGGACATTTCACTCTAAAATCTCTTAATAATTCTCTGATTTCATGATTCCTGTGATAAAGTAAAGGCCTCCAGTACCAGACGCAGCAAAGCAACCCCACAGCATTATGGATCCTCCAGCATGCTTAACTTTTGGTAGGGTGGGTTTTTTTCTTTGAAGCTTCATTGCAAGGGAAATGACATTCAGTGATGGCTATAAGCCGAATTGTCTTCAGATGGCTGGAAGATTCTGCATCAGTGGGAAAGACTCTGTTAAACATGGCGTAATGTACCGGACACTGTATTTGCCGTCAGAGAGAGGAAAGAAGTGGAAAGTCGTGAGAAAAGTGAAAAAAATGTCTATTTTGGTCAAGAGAAAACTTACAAATGGATTTAACAAATTATGTACTGTCTTCAGCTGGAGCCGACTCAGGTCATCCGGTTAACTGCACCCCTGGAGATCTTGATGATCGATTATATACTGGTCAGACCTGTCGCAGGAGGGCTACAGTACTGTTTAGAAATGACAGATCACTTAGCAAAGTTTACAGTGGCAGTACTGACCGGTGACCAAACTGCAGAGACAGTGGCTATGGTCATGTGTAGACATTTCATTCAAGTACTGGCACAATACTGTCTTTTGATTTATGCATAGAAAGGGTTAATTGCCTTGTATTTTGTTCACATATAACTGTTAAGTTAAATAATAGATCAGTGTTATAAAATTGCTGTCTCCTAACTAGTGTTGAGCATTCCGATACCGCAAGTATCGGGTATCGGCCGATACTTGCGGTATCGGAATTCCGATACCGAGATCCGATACTTTTGTTGTATCGGGAATCGGTATCGGATCCATACTAATGTGTAAAATAAAGAATTAAAATAAAAAATATTGATATACTCACCTCTCCGGAGGCCCCTGGACATCACCGCTGTGAACCGGCAGCCTTCTTTGCTTAAAATGAGCGCGTTTAGGGCCTTCCATGACGTCACGGATTCTGATTGGTCGCGTGCCGCTCATGTGACTGCCACGCGACCAATCAGAAGCCGTGACGTCATCCCTCAGGTCCTAAATTCCCTTCTAGGAATTTAGGACCTGAGGGATGATATCACGGCTTCTGATTGGTCGCGGCACGCGACCAATCAGAATCCGTGACGTCATGGAAGGCCCTAAACGCGCTCATTTTAAGCAAAGCAGGCTGCCGGTTAACAGCGGTAAGGTGCAGGGGCCTCCGGACGGGTGAGTATATCAATATTTTTTATTTTAATTCTTTATTTTACACATTAATATGGATCCCAGGGCCTCAAGGAGAGTTTCCTCTCCTTCAGACCCTGGGAACCATCAGGGATACCTTCCAATACTTGAGTCCCATTGACTTGTATTGGTATCGGGTATCGGTATCGGATCAGATCCGATACTTTGCCGGTATCGGCCGATACTTTCCGATACCGATACTTTCAAGTATCGGACGGTATCGCTCAACACTACTCCTAACTCAAACTGCCGTCTCAGTGCACACTATGAGATGTAGAATCTCAGTGTATTCTATGAGAGGCAACTAACGACTGTCTCCACTGCCTCGTGCATATGATAGGTTACTCCATGATAGTTTTTACAAGCAGAAGATAGAGAACAGTATGAAACTGTATCCTATAATAATACATTAGGGATTGTGCACACAGCACTTACAGATAAAATAAGCAAAGAGTCAGATAATTTTTATAACTCTGCAAATTATCATGGTATGGACTCATCATACATAAAACAGATTAATAGGTCACAAAAAATAGACACTGATGGAAACTAAGGCTAAGCATATGACAATGATACCTCAGGGACTGTGTACTACTCAGTAGATTAGACACATTTAAAGGAATAGGCATGAGTTTAAACAGAAAGATATTGTATATTGTATTCTATGCATACTAGAGGAGCTGTAGGATAACTCATATACTGGTTCAATGCTACCTGAATAGCAAACATGGAGCTTAGTGGGAATCTGTTATTACATTTTTGCTACCTCATCTGAGAGCATCATAGTGTAGGGATCAGAGACCAAGATTCCAGCAAAATATTACTCATTGAGCTACTTGCTGTCATTTTCATAAAAATCACTATTTTATTTGCTGCAGATTTAGCAGTTCTCTGAATGCAGAGCCCTCATCCACATCACTGATTGTCATCTTTCTGGCCATGAACAGTGTACACAGAAAGCTACCAAACAGTGGTGGGGCGGGACTATACAGAGCTCATGAATGTGGAGGACTACCTGACAGCAGGTTTACTAGTCCTCTAATGATAATCTCCTGCTGATAAAACAATGATTTTATCAAAAATACACTAAGCAGTCCAGTAAATGACGCATTGTTAAAATTATGGTTTCTGCCTACATTATGCTGCCCTTAAATAAAGTGGCAATGGTGACAGATTCCCGTTACAGGGGCTCTCCAAAAATGTAATTCAAAGAGTAGTCCAACCAAGTCACATGTCAGAACTGATTGCAGTCTGATGAAACACAGCTTCCGAGACCTATGTCTCAACTGTCAGAGCAATTATATTGCACGCATGCATACTGTAGCTGCTGGAGAAGTGTGTGACAGAAGATGAAAAATATGTTTTCTCTTCAGCTGACTGAGCACAAAGGATTTTTTTCTCCAGCATCAGTTATCAGAGCTCACTCAAGTGAGGAGAAGATGTATTCTCTTGTCACACACTTCTCCAGCACCCTTGGTATGTCTGCTTATGATACAGCTCCTCTGACAGTTGAAACACAATCTACAGGGCTAGCATCCGTAGTGTTACCACAACTGGAAACTGGGTAGTGCATAAAAGTTGAGACAGGAAAAGAACAAACGGAACCAGACATTATATGGTAATGAAAAATATAAGTACTGAAAGGTCAATGACGCCAGGAAAAGAGATAGGGTAAAATAAACACTATCACAATTATGACATTTTTATTTGCCAAGCATGTTTCTATGGTCTAGTGTCAGAGATTAGTTCCTTAGACTTACCACAAGAAATATTTCTGAAGGTCCAATGCCTATAAACATGCAAACATGTTGTTATGGTTCGCGGATTACAGTAATTAACATATAAATTAAAGTGCAATCACAACCCAGGGTCCACCATGCAGAGATGAATAACTGCTGCTAGTGTGAAAAATGATGGAACCCCATCTTCATGCGATGACGTCCTCTTCTTTTCTTCCTGCTGCGGCTCCTGCGCAGGCGTACTTTGTCTGCACTGTTGAGGGCAGAGCTAAGTACTGCAGTGCGCAGGCGCTGGACCTCTCTGACCTTTCCCGGCACCTGCTCACTGCAGTACTTTGCTCTGCCCTCAACAGTGCAGACAAAGTACGCCTGCGCAGGAGCCACAGCAGGAAAAAAAGAAGAGGACGTCATCGCATGAAGATGGGAAGCCCCCGACCCGGACCGCGACACCTATCGGACCGCCCCTGGGTGAGTATAATCTAACTCGCTTTTCTTATCTTTTAGGGTACATCGGGGACTTATCTACAGCCTTTGTAGAGAAGTATAGCTTAAGGATTGAGCTTGTTCTGTAGCTGAACTGTGCCAGTCGCGCACATGTACGAAACAGATGCTAAGCCAAGCGGCTAGTTACCCCAGTCCTGACACTACTGAACCTGTGCCCAGCCAGCACCCAAAGCATGTAGCAGACTAGAAACTCAGGTGTTGAGCCAAGGGTACGAAACCACATGAGTGCACTGCATGCCTGCCAACATGTACAGTCTCTGGGCAAAGACACACACACAAACGTGCAGGGTGGTAGAGTAGCCACCCACACACACAAGCATAAATGATACTAGCACGCTCGCGTGCGCAGCTGAGAGCCTTTTATACGCTAGGCTCCACCCCAAACACTCACGCCCAGTCAACCGAGATATCACCCACGGGCCAATCCGGAGCTGCCACATCATTAGAGTAGCTAACGTCTGACCAGCAATGAGAAGACGCCACATCACGGAAATGCTCAATAAGGTGATCTCTGGACTTAGACTCCATAGCGCAAGACTGCACCTGAATATCACAGGTTACCATAGACTTGACTGGAAAGCCAGCAGTAACCAAATGTATGCCACAAGCCTGAGCAAGACGCTGGGACCGACGTCTGTGCTGAGCAGCAATAGCAGCTGTCGGACCTGAATGGAGGATCACAGCACCAGGCAATGCCCAGGATCTATCCCACGCAGCAGGAGAATCCAGAAGCCTAACACGTGTGCCCATGTATTTTGAAGAGAATCTGTCAGATTTTTGCTACCCCATCTAGTAGAAGCATGAAGTACGGGTACAGACTCTGATTCCAGCAGTCTATCACTTACTGTGCTTTTTGCTATAGTTTTGCTTAAACAATTTATCTGCTGCAGCTCTGCTAGTCCTCTCAATGTGCTTCTGCTATGTAGTTCTCCATGTTCATGAGCTGTGGCTAACCCTACATCCCAAATGATTAACAGTTTTCTGCCTAGTGCCTTTGCACAGTGAAGACACAAGGCTGTCAATAAATGGCAGGTGAATAGAGTATCAGAGCTGAACCAGATAAAACACTTCTTTTAGCAAAACCACAGCAAGAAGATCAGTTAGGGTACCGTCACACAGTGCAATTTTGATCGCTACAACGGCACGATTCGTGACGTTCCAGCGATGCATTTACGATATCGCTGTGTCTGACACGCTACTGCGATCCGGATCCCCGCTGAGAATCGTACGTCGTAGCAGATCGTTTGAAACTTTCTTTCGTCGTCTAGTGTCCCGCTGTGGCGGCATGATTGCATTGTGTGACACAGGTTGTATACGATGTGCGCACAGTAACCAACGGCTTCTACATCGCAAATACGTCATGAAATTATCGCTCCAGCGCCGTGTATTGCAACGTGTGACCGCAGTATACGACGCTGGAGCGATACTTATACGACGCTGCAACGTCACGAATCGTGCCGTCGTAGCGATGAAAATGGCACTGTGTGATGGTACCCTAAATGACACAGCACTATGCCTTATTCATGCTGCCTTCAATTCCTTCTTACTATTGCACATATAAGACAATTATTTCAAGAGGGCAGGAGTTAATTTTCTGCTCTATATATTTTGCAACAAAAGGCTTTGTTTTCTGCTGGACCATTGGTTCCATTATTTTGTTAGAAGATGAGCCTACTAGAGAATCTTTTTGGTAGTCTTTTCAGGCACACTACATTACAATGTGCAATCAAATCTTTCTTCCACTTTCCAGAGCCTTGAAAATGTCATCTGTGGAAATCCACAATCTGGAAATCATAGGTATAGCATTTAGAAAGGAATTTTGACCCTTGGTAAATAGTCAAGCCCCTTTGGTCTAAGATATCTGCTCTGATTAGTAGGACCCCAAACCCCTGTACAAACATCAGGCTAATGAGTGCACAATAGCAAAGAGTGGATGCTGAATACAGGCAACATAATGTGCTACAAAAAGTTACCTTAATCCAAGCAATCTATCAGTATATGCATGATGATTCATCAACACTGTATAGATATATTAAGGAGTATTTAGCCAGATACCATACTAGTCTGTATGAAGTCGTCTTGATTTCTACAAAGATAGCTTTGTCCATTTACTAAGCATAGACAGCAAAGAAACCATTTCCCTCTCCCTGTGCACTAAAGGCATACCTCCCAACTTTTGAAGATGGGAAAGAGGGACAAAGTTTGCGGCGCGCAAAGCGCGCTGCTGCAGATTTTAGGCCACGCCTCTGACCACACCCATTCATAATTAGTCACACCCATATCCACGTCCCAACCACACCCATTTAGCACTGCTGATCACACGGTTTCATATACAATAATTATAAACAAAAAAATATGGCCACACAGTGCCCCATACTGTATAATGGCCACACATGATGCTCCATACTGTATGATGACCACACATGATGCTCCATACTGTATAATGACCGCACATGATGCTCCATACTGTATAATGACCGCACATGATGCTGCATACTGTATAATAACCCCACGTGATGCTCAATACTGTATAATGACCGCACATGATGCTCCATACTGTATAATGGCCACACATGATGCTCCATACTGTATAATGGCCACACATGATGCTCCATACTGTATAATGACCACACATGATTCTCCATAATGTATAATGACCGCACATGATGCTCCATACTGTATAATGGCCACACATGATGCTCCATACTGTATAATG
Source organism: Ranitomeya variabilis (assembly GCF_051348905.1). Taxonomy (NCBI): domain Eukaryota; kingdom Metazoa; phylum Chordata; class Amphibia; order Anura; family Dendrobatidae; genus Ranitomeya; species Ranitomeya variabilis. The sequence goes on from NC_135235.1 coordinate 487,963,405, forward strand.
ACCGCACATGATGCTCCATACTGTATAATGACCCCACGTGATGCTCAATACTGTATAATGACCGCACATGATGCTCCATACTGTATAATGGCCACACATGATGCTCCATACTGTATAATGACCGCACATGATGCTCCATACTGTATAATGACCACACATGATTCTCCATACTGTATAATGACCGCACATGATGCTCCATACTGTATAATGACCGCACATGATGCTCCATACTGTATACTGGCTACACATGATGCTCCATACTGTATAATGACTGCACATGATGCTCCATACTGTATAATGACCGCACATGATGCTCCATACTGTATAATGACCGCACATGATGCTCCATACATACGATTTGGATTAGAACGCGCGTGCGCACATTCCTTCATATGTGGTACCGCCCCTCTTTTGACTGACAGGTGGGGTCTAGATGGTTTCTACGTTTTGTGACCTGAGATACGCTTAGCGCACATGTTCCCTATGGGTCCGCCCCCTTTTCCCCTTTCCCTCCCCTTTCCTTCACCTCCCTCCGCTGCTTTTACCTGTCCTCTTGCGGCTGTGGTGCGCGTGCGCGCGCCGACCTCGCGGCTCCGTCCTCCTCCCTCCGGCAACTTCCTGCGCATGGTACAGACGGGACCAATCGGGACCTGTCTGGCCCCGGCGCTGGATAGGTCCGGGCGGGGGTGGGTGGACCCGGGTGGCGGTGTGCACACGTGCCGTTTGCTCACAGCTGCCTCTGCCATGTGATCGGTTAGGTGTCTGGGTGTTAGTATTTAAAAGGCTCTATAGGCAATTAAAATCACACTCCCCTTGATAAAGCAAGGCGAACAGCGGCGAAACGCGCGTCGGGGCATGTGCAATTGGTCCTACAACACTCAGGTCAAGTATGCTTCATTTTATTTTTGGTTACCCATACGTTTGACTGGGGGTACTGAGCACGGACTTAGTCCCCTGCCCAGGGAGATTAGATATCGATGGACTAGCCCTCATATGACGGTTTAGTGCAACTTAGGCACAGTGCCGAGATACAGATGGAGGGAGTATCAATATACATGGGCTTACTCACATGGGACTAACGTTATTTGGGTATATCATCTGCATGGAGATATATGTGCTACTTGTACCTGTAGTATACATTGAGTGTTTTTTTCGCTCACTACATTATATCTTGTGTTTGGTGGACCTTTACGTCCGGTGTCTTTTTTTGCACTTTGTATGTTCATGACACTGTCATTACGTGACAGTGGTCTGTGTTTTTATTTATGTGTCATTGCTGTTAATAAAGTTTGTTCTTAAATTTCGTACAAAAACTTCCAATTTTCTCCTTTTTTATATGATGCTCCATACTGTATACTGGCTGCACATGATGCTCCATACTGTATACTGACTGCACATGATGCTCCATACTGTATAATGACTGCATATGATGCTCCATACTGTATACTGGCTGCACATGATGCTCCATACTGAATACTGGCTGCACATGATGCTCCATATGGTATAATGACTGCACATGATGCTCCATACTGTATACTGGCTGCACATGATGCTCCATACTGTATACTGGCTGCACATGATGCTCCATACTGTATACTGGCTGCACATGATGCTCCATACTGTATAATGGCCACACAGTTCTCCATACTGTATAATGATCCCACGTGATGCTTAATACTGCATAATGACCCCCCCCCTGTATGCATGGCTCATATTCCCCCCTCCTCCTGTATGCATGGCTCATCTCTCCACCGGCTCCCCCCACGCTCCCCCCACGCTCCCCTCACGCTCCCCCATGCTCCCCCACGCTCCCATCTTGAATGGTGCGGCTTGCCGTCCTCCTTCATCCCCCCTACCCTGTCCCCCATCTCATACTTACCTGTTCCCCACCGCGCGGCCGTCACTCTCGCTCTGTCCTGACTCCCGGCTCAGCAGCACCTTCTTCCTGGGTGAGCGGTCAGGTGATACCTCATTAAGGTCATGAATATGTGCATATTCATGACCTATAATGAGCGGTACCACGTGACAGCTCATTCAGGAGCGCTGCAGAAGCTGAGACCATCGCTGGAGCAGGGTGAGTATCGTCTTCAAGGAGGGTGGGTGGGAGGCGGCCGGGGGGGCGGGGTCAGTCAGGAGGTGACCCAGCTTTTATAAAAAAAAAAAACAGCCACAAACCTTGCTCAGGTGCCGCCCCCTGCATTGTCCCCGCCCTAGGCACGTAGTGCGGGACAACTAATGTCCCTCCCGGGATCGCGGGGCTGACTGTCAAAATCAGGACAGTCCCACGGGATCCGGGCCGTTGGGAGGTATGCTAAAGGGGGTATATACAGGTTCCCCTCATTGTATTCTGCACCAGTACATTGGTGTAATCATGGGGGTTACAGCAGTGATATTGAAATGTGCTTATATTCCCTAGTTCCCTAGGTAGGAATATTCTAGGACTGTTATGATCTGGTGGCCCAGGAGTAACATTGGACGTACTCTGGAGAAGGTGGTATCTATACTGACCGCGGACCCTGAACTTAACACCGCAACTAGAAGTAGCCGTGGGATGTACCTACTGATCCTAGACACCTCGACACAGCCGGAGGACTAATTAACCCTATAGATAGAAAAGGGAAAACTATCTCGCCTCAGAGAAAATTCCCAAAGGATAGGCAGTCCCCCACAAATATTGACTGTGAGAGGAGAGGAAAAAACATACACAGGCTGAAAACAGGATTTAGCAAAGGAGGCCAATCTAGCTAAATAGGAAAGATAGGACAGAGAACTATGTGGTCAGTATTAAAATACTAGGAAATATCCACCACAGAAAATACAAAAAACTCCACATCTAACTAAAGATATGGAGGGTATATCTGCCTCTCCAGAGATTCCAGCTTCACTGCATAAATCCTTACACAGATTAAGCTGGACAAGAAAAAACATGAAATGCACTGAACAATGAGGCCCACAAAATGTGGGCTGCAAAACAAGCAGAACTTATGTTGGTGAAAAGACCAGGAAGCAGGAGAAACCATGAAGGGATGTGAATCCTCCAGAATACAATGGACAACTGGCACTGACTGAAGGGTGAGGCCAGACTAAATAGCCCAGTCCAGAGTGGACACACCTGATAACTGCTGTGAAGGACAGACAGCAGCACTACCACTTATAAACACCGGAGGGAGCCCAAGAACAGAATTCACAACAAGGACATACCAAAGGTTTCCACATTAGTATATACCTATATTCTTCCATAATAATTCCGGATCACCTTTTCTTGGAAGTCTACATTAAAGAAGCACTCCCAGCAAAGGTTTTATCCTCTTAATATATTGAAGTAATCATGTTATATAGCACTGTGTACTTACAATTGCTCATTTTACCTTTCTACCCAGCTAATTCTTCACTTTTCTCTGTTCTTTGTAAAAATAGGAAGTCTTGTGTCCCTGCATTTATCATTCCCCTTTTCAGCTCCTGCCCAGCTGCTCCCTCCCTTTTGCAGTGACTGATGACTCATACAAGGAAAATTGATCTCCTGTTTCTACATAGAGCTTAGAGTAATTTAGCTAGTCAGTTTTTAATCACGTGATATCATAGACCCAATGGAAATTAGAAGAATTAGCTGTGTAGAAGGGCAAAATGAGCAATTGTAAATACACAGTACTATATAATATGATGATTGCAAATACCAAAGTTTACGGGGAGTAACATCATGTTGTGGAGCTGGACTGAGTGCATAAGGGGTATGATGAGGATGCACCCCATGACCACTGCATTGGAAGCTGAAGTGGCTATCATGGCATTAGATGGAGAAGCCAGAGACTAAGTTATGTTGCGGACCCCCAGGGAGCGAGACACTTTTAACAAAGTGCTGCACATTTTGGAAGAGACCCATTGGGATCCCGCAGACATAGGGTAACTGAGGACACGTCTCTTTAGTCACATGCTGAGGGAGGGGGAGACCGTGAATCAGTACATGAACGCACTGCAGAAATTACATACTGAGATTATCAGGAAAGATGGTGTTGGTATAGGCCCTACAGACCTTTTAGTGATGGGTTTGCCAGACATGATGATGAAACAGACCCTGCAAGAGCATGTGCGGTTAAATCCTTGTCTGACTTTTGCTGAGATAGGTAGTGAATAGTGTTGAGCATTCCGATGCTGCAAGTATCGGGTATCGGCCGATACTTGCTGTATCGGAATTCCGATACCGGGATTCCGATACTCTTGTGGTATCGGGTATCGGGTATCGCAACAACATTAATGTTAAAATGTGTAAAAGAGAGAATTAAAATAAAAAATATCGCTATACTCACCTCTCCGACGCAGCCGGGACTTCAGCGAGGGAACCGGCAGCGTTGTTTGTTTAAAATTCGCGCTATTACTTGGTTACGTGAATTCCCGGCTTGTGATTGGTCAGGTCGGCCACGTTGCCGGGACGCGGACCAATCACAGCAAGCCGTGACGAAATTACGTCACGGCTTGCTGTGATTGGTCCGCGTCCCGGCAATATGGCCGCCCTGACCAATCACAAGCCGTGACGTCACGGGAGGCTGGACACGCGCCCATTTTAAAATGAGCGCGTCCAGCCTCCCGGCTTGTGATTGGTTGACCGCGGCGCAACCAATCACAAGCCGTGACGTCACGGGAGGCTGGACACGCGCCCATTTTAAAATGAGCGCGTCCAGCCTCCCGGCTTGTGATTGGTTGACCGCGGCGCAACCAATCACAAGCCGTGACGTCACGGGAGGCTGGACACGCGCCCATTTTAAAATGAGCGCGTCCAGCCTCCCGGCTTGTGATTGGTTGACCGCGGCGCAACCAATCACAAGCCGTGACGTCACGGGAGGCTGGACACGCGCCAATTTTAAAGTGAGCGCGTGTCCAGCCTCCCGTGACGTCACGGCTTGTGATTGGTCAGGGCGGCCATATTGCCGGGACGCGGACCAATCACAGCAAGCCGTGACGTAATTTCGTCACGGCTTGCTGTGATTGGTCCGCGTCCCGGCAACATGGCCGACCTGACCAATCACAAGCCGGGAATTCACGTAACCAAGTAATAGCGTGAATTTTAAACAAACAACGCTGCCGGTTCCCTCGCTGAAGTCCCGGCTGCGTCGGAGAGGTGAGTATAGCGATATTTTTTATTTTAATTCTTTCTTTTACACATTTATATGGTTCCCAGGGCCTGAAGGAGAGTTTCCTCTCCTTCAGACCCTGGGAACCATCAGGAATACCGTCCGATACTTGAGTCCCATTGACTTGTATTGGTATCGGGTATCGGTATCGGATTGGATCCGATATTTTGCCGGTATCGGCCGATACTTTCCGATACCGATACTTTCAAGTATCGGACGGTATCGCTCAACACTAGTAGTGAAGAGCGCACGCGTGAACAGGAGCAGTGACAGTCCCGGCGGGGAAGGTCCAGAGCGGGGAGGTGTCTGTAAATGCAATCACTAAACCCTAATGGGTGAAAGAATTGAGGAGAGAACTTCTGAATATTAAAGGAGAATTGTTTGACGTTAAAAAGAAGTCAGAGATTGCAGCAAATGCTTCAGGGGACAGGGAAGGCCCGGAGTCCCACCGAGACACTAGAATACTTCGTCGACAGAGACCTCTCACTTGCTTTAATTGAGGCGAGAATGGACATATAGCACGGGAGTGTACACGTCGGAGAAGAGTTCTACCCCATCGTCCATTAAACTAACAGGCTCCGAGCCGGGGGGCGCTGCCTGGAGCCAAAACAGATACAGAGGAGTAGTGGAAGTCCCACAAGTCTAACGTCAGCGTGTCCTCTAGTTTGGCCCAAATTTGATGGTCATGCAGGGCGGTGCCTGGTGGACACGGGTTCACAGGTAACAACGATGCCAGAAACTTACTTCTGACAACATTTTCCTGAAGCAAGGTGGCCTGAGTGGGGCCCAGTAATAAAGTTGATGGCTGCCAACCAACTGCCCATTCTGGTTGCAGGAGTGGCATGGATGCAAATCTCCATTTGTGGAAAAGATCTGGGATGAAAGGGTCTGGTGTTAACCCAGGAAGAAGTGAGTAGCGGACATACAGTCACTCTAGGGATGAACGATTTGAAGGAATTCAGGAGTCTCCTCTTCAATTAACCCTCTAACGAGACTCTGAAGCAGTGGAGTCCACATACTCTTCAAAGAAAAGTATTCCAACAGTTAGAGCATGCAGCTCAAGCTCAAGAATCTTGCCGTGAAGGAGGAGTGTTAGGAAAAGTGATCATTCTCTCTTCTTCCAAACTCATTCTACCACAAACAGTACTCACTTTGCCCGTCCGAGCTCGCATCCCATTGGAAGGAGTTGAGATTCAAGTTGAGCCTTCTTTCTCGGAGCAACTTCCCTCAGGATTCTTGGTGGCATGTACATTAGCCATTGTGTACGATGGAACTGTTCCTGTATGCTTCGTCAATTTAGAGGATCAGGACATCACAGTTCTCCCCAAATATGAAGAAGCCCAGATTGTGAGTATGCCTGAAGAGATAGTACCATCTCAGACTGTACAGCTGGAGGTACAGCAAGGAAACCCCTGGACTGTGACGGTGAACTCCTCTTCACTACCAGAGCTCCAACACATTCACGATGGACAACTTCTCCTGGAACAAATGCAGGCCAAATTGGCCGGACTCACTCAGGCACAGGTGCAACAGGTGGAAGCTCTGATAGGGCAATATAGGGACATGTTCACTCACCATGAAGACGATTTTGGCTGCACCACGGCAGTTGGAGCGCCCCCAGATGCAGGGCCGCGAGGTACTCGGTACCTGGCCTCTCTGTCTCAGTCCTGGGATTGTCACGGTGGCTAGACCCGGTCCGTGACCCTGCTAAGGGGCGTCCAATGAAAGGTGATGATGGTGCGTGGTGCAAGGCCCGATGAATAACGAGGACACAGGGTTGCAGTCTCTTTACCTCTTTACTGAAGGCTTCTGGATCCGCAATCCAGAGCACTGCTAACAGGGCTGGCTGAGACCAGCCGGTCCGAAGGCACATCCAGAGTTCCCTTTGCAGGTGGAAATCAGTGCCTACCTACTAGCGCCTGTGTGTTGTAGTACTTCCCTGCTGAGCACCACGGGATAGACCTCACAACTGTTGTGTCTGTTTCTGATGTTCTTTCTCTCTTCGTCCCCCAGATGATATGGCTAAGACGCACCCGTATGACGGGGTAGGCCTGGAGTTATTTTATAGGGACCCTAGAGACGCCCCTCTCCCACAATTGCCTCCGTTGTCTGCTTAGGTGATTTAGGTGAGACAGCCAACCTATAATTAACTGTCCTGCCGCTGTTTGAAGTAATGCTTAGAGCCCAATATTTCCTCGGCGTTCCGGCCACCGGCTACGCGCCTCAGTAGGATGTTGCCACGATCTTAGGGCACGACTCCTACTGGTTCTATTCTCCTTTGTGCTGTGATCTCGTTTCTCACTTCTAAACAATAAACCTCGCTTCGTGTCCTTTCTTAAGATGCCGCCGCAACAGGTGCAGGCGCGGCTCCATAACGATCTGTCCTTTTCGCTAGGCCACTGTCAGGATCCCACCCCTGACAGAGACCCCCCTGAATCTTCCCCGGAACTCCCTCTCTCACAGGATGTTGCCTAGGCAAAACCCAGTCAGCTTCTTCCTAACTTCCTATCCAACCCCCAGTTTTACCAGAGTGTGAGGAGTGGCCTAATACATAGAACCCTTTGCTCCCCCTGGTGGCCAGAGTGTGAAGTGTAATGTGTGACTGTGATACCTGGTCAGGTGAACTCCTTTAGTGCAATCAGACGTAACATCACTCCCCTTAGTGGCAGAGCGACATTACTGCAACGACCAGGACTCTGGGGCGCTGCACTATCACACACGAGATACCTACTGGAAATACCGTGCCCATTAGAAAACGCTATCAGCAAATCCCACCACAGCTGTACCAAGAGGTAAAGAATATGTTGGGACAGATGTTGCAGAAAGGTATCATCAGAGAGAGTCATAGTCCATGGACTGCTCCGATAGTGCTGGTGTGGAAGAAGGACTGGACTCTGCGTTTTTGTGTTGATTATTGGAAGCTCAATGCTTGAGGAATCCTTGTCCACGCTAGGAAAAGCCACATTTTTTCTACATTGGACCTCGCCAGCGGCTATTGGCAAGTGCCGATGTTCAAACAGGATCAAGCAAAGACCGCTTTTATTCTACCCATGGGCCTGTTTGAATTCAACCGAATACCGTTCGGCTTTGCTAACGCTCCCGAAACTTTTCAACATCTCATGGACCGGTGTCTGGGTGACTTGAATTTTGAAACCACTCTTATCTATCTAGACGACATTATAGTCTACGCTGCTTCATTTGAGGAACATCTCCGACGACTGGAACAGGAGGTGAGTCGCCTTCCGAAGCACGAATTAAAGGTGAAACCTCAAAAATGTCATTTGTTCCGTACTCAGATTGAGTACTTGTTCCATGTTGTTTCTGCTGACGGGGTGAAACCATCCCGAGAAAAGATTGTGGTGATACAGGATTGGCCCACTCCAGAGATGATGAAAGATGTTCAAGCATTCCTGAGACTAACCGGGTATTACCGCTGCTTTGTGAAGAATTTTGTCCGCCAAGCAAGAACGCAGCTTTAGCTGCTTAAAGGAGTGCCCTCGGGCGCAAAGAACTGGAACATTCGCTGGAAGGAACACCAGGAGGATGCTTTTCAAGATTTGAAGAAGGCATTGACGGAAGTTCCTGTGTTGGCCTATGCGGACTTTTCTCAACGGTTTATTCTCCACACCGATGGAAGTTTGCATCGACTTGGAGCTGTGTTGTCATAGATACAGGATGGGAGAGAGAGTGTGATCGCATGCGCAAGTCAGTCCCTTCACGATTCCAAACATAATCTGGAAAATTACAGTTCCTTTAAGTTGGAGCTGTTGGCGTTGGTGTGGGCTATGACAGAGAGGTGCGCTGAATATTTGTCCAGTTCTGAAGTGCTGGTATGCACGAATAACAACCCATTGGCTCACCTGAAAAATGCGAGGTTTGGAGCTCTGGAACAATGATGGGTGGTCAGAACAGCAAAGTTTCAATACAAAATTGCTTACAAAAGAGGAGCAGAGAACACTCATGCGGATGCCCTATCTAGGGTGAAACATGCTAAATCTGAGCGAAATAGAGATGAAGAACTGGAAACTGAGGAGGTCCCCAGGTTCCTTGGCCTTGTCAGGATGGTGGTGGCATCACAGGACCAGGTACAAATCCTGACTCAGGTGGGCCTCTTGAGCTGATCCCGGGATGAGTGGGTTCATTTACAACAAGAAGATAGTGAACTTGCTCTACTTAGATGGTGTGTCATAGTTCCAGAAGCGTTGTTGTCTGAGATATCCACCGAAGCACATGAGAAAGGAGCATACTTTATTCAGGAGAAGACTTTTCAATGGTTACAATGGTTCACTTTTCATCTTTGGCTAAAAAGGGTGGTGGAAGAGACTTGTAGAGCATGTCGGACATGTGAATTGGCTAAACCGCTGGAGCAGAGAGCCCCCATACATTCTATTGTGACATCCGCCCCCCTGGAGCTGTTAATGATAGGCTATCTGACCATCGGGCCGGCCCACCAGGGATATGAACATTGTTTAATGATGGTGGATCACGTAACGAAATTTGCTGTTTTGACTCCAACCAGGGATCAAACTGTGGAGTCAGCTGCAAATGCAATCTGTAAAAATTTCATTCAACTTTACAGATGTCTGACATAGATCCATTCTGACCAGGACACCTGTTTTTTGGGTAAAGTGATGGAAGAATTACAAATTCTGCCCCACACTGTATCACCCTCAGGGAAATGGCGCCTGTGAGCGGTTCAATCGGATATTAATTCAAATGTTGAGAACCCTGGAAGAAGATCGGAAGGCCTGGTCGCCTGAGTATGTATCAGAGTTGGTGTGGATATACAATAATCCAGTGCACCGAACCACGGGTTATACCCCCTATTCTCTCCTATTCAATTGGGCTGGAAAGGGAATTACCGAGTTAGAATTGGATCCAGAAGAGGACTACCCATGGACGGGGTGTCCTCCTGGGTTCGAGAACATCGTCATCGCCTGCAGACTTTGCACCGGTTGATACAGACCAGGCTTCGGGAGTCAGAGCATGCTGAGAGGACTCCACCGAGGGCAGTAGATCTTCAGGTCGGAGACGGTGTCTTAGTGCAAGAAAGACGTCCTCGAGACAAGCTGGAAAATCAGTGGGAAAAGGACCTGTACTGAGTAAAGCGATGAGTCAGCTCCAAGGGGCCTGTGTACGAGATTCAGCCTGAAGGAGAACAGAGCTCTCCCACTTGGATAGTTCATCGGAACATGCTTCGGCCTTGCCTATCAAAAGAACCAGTACAAGCAGAAGAGACACCTGAGACTCCTGAGCCAGTTCCCCCCAATAGTAGAGGAAGAAGAGGATGAAGAGAGTGTGGAACCAAGACCTGGGGTCCACGAAGAATCTGATCCTGAGAATACAGATGCACCATTGCTCCCTTCTGTACAACCTGATTCTACCACTCAAGGGGTCTCCACTACTCCTTCTAATTTACGACGCTTTGAAGAAACAACAGCTGGATAACCCCCCTAATCGTTTCGATCAGGAGCATTTCATTTGGCAGCAAAATGTACTAAAGAGAGGAAGACGGCCATGTGTTTCACAAGAACCCCTTCCCTTGGAATGGAGAGCAAAAGGAGTGGGGGAATGTAGGAACATGGACCAGAATAGTTGCCTCTCTTGCATGTCCAGGCCAGAACTGTCTGGACTGTCATCATTGTTGCCGGGGGAAGCACTTTCTGACCAGAGTAGACTTTTGCACCTGACTGTTGGGGGTGGGTGTGATATAAAAAAAAAATAAGCTCGTGGGAACAGGGCTTTTGGCGGGTACCCAGCGTGTGCTACAGGAGAAGGTTGACTCCATCTCCGCTGACCGATGCCAACTGACAGGCCCGCATTGCAGCGTTCCATCCCCTGCGCATACAGACTGTGAATCTCCCGAGACCAACTCCCCGTTATTCTCTGACCCCTACAGCACTAACCGGTCTGTGCATCTGACATCTACTGACTCTCTTGGTAACGCTGATCTGGCATTGCACGCGGTTCGCAGCAGTGAGACTGCGGCCTCCACTCCAGGACTTTGTACATCCTTAGCCGTGCAGCAGACCTTTTCCCATTCAGCACCTCGTTCCAGGATCACAAGACCACGTGAAGGAAGACCAGGATACTTCGCTGCCGTACAGAGACAGTGCTTCCCTTTTCTCCAGGACTGGCTCAGAGACTTCTCGTGCCACCTACGTCACCATTGTGGGATTTTCCAGCCACCATCATCCAGGAACCAGAGACTGATAAGTTAACCCATTATTTGGCCCATTGTAGTTACTAGAGATGAGCGGTGTTCGAGTCGAACTGTTCGCCAATTGTAAATTCGAGCTGTTTTGGGCGGTGTTTGAGTTGTTCGTCAAACTCGAACAATCTGCTTAAAATTCGGCTGTTGGAGTTTCTGTTCGATAACTGTTCGTTCACCAAAAGCCTAACTTGATTTCCACATTAAAACTGTTTATCATTGTTAATAGACTGTTTCAGTGTATAGTGGGCTGGGGGGCGGGTGATAGATCTGTGCTGAAATAATGCCGATCTCCAATTTTTTTTTCTTTCCCGCATTTACAGTGGGGCGGTGCAGTCTCTCAGCCTATCAGCAGTGCACAAAGCAATGATGCACACAAGCAAGGGCATGTGTCATTGGCTGTGTATGTCACATGTCCTTGCCCTATAAGAACCAGCCATTTGCCCCGTCGTCACCATTTCCTCACTGCTGCAGCTTAGTGTTAGACAGCACCGCTGCTGCTGTGGGCACTATACAGTCAAAGAGTCTTTTTTTGCAAGCAAATTTTCTGAGAGATAGGTTTAGGGAGTCGGGACTAGTTGTAATATCAGCCCTTTTCAGGGTAGGTTACAGCAGTTCATAGCACTTTTTGCCAGGCAGGTCTGTGCCAGTGCTGTGCAAGTGTTTTTCATAGCATTTGGTGTAATCTAGCTCAGCCAATCCTTTTGGGCTAGTAGCATTGTCTGGTAGTCATCTGAGTAGCCCACCTGTAAAGCTAGCTACACCGCCTATGTATCTAAATTTTTACTGCATCTAACCCAGGAAATCGTTTTGGGCTTATTAGCAGTGTCTGCACGTCAGCGGAGTAGCCCGCCTGTGAAGCTAGCTACACCGCCTGTGTATCTAAATTTTTACTGCATCTAACCCAGTAAATCTTTTTGGGCTTAGTAGCAGTGTCTGCATGTCAGCGGAGTAGCCCGCCTGTGAAGCTAGCTACATCGCCTGTGTATCTAAGTACTAATTTTTAACTGCTTCTAGCCCACGCAATACTTTGGGCCTAGTAGCAATTTCTGCTACTCAGCAGAGTACCCCACCCATGAAGCAAGCTACTCCGCCTGTTATATCTAATTACTAATTTTTAACTGCATCTAGGCCAGGAAATCCTTTTGTACCTAATAGCATTTTGTGCTACTCAGCAGAGTACCCCACCCATGAAGCAAGCTACACCGCCTTTTTATCAAAGTACTAATTTTTAACAGCATCTAGCCCAGGAAATCCTTTTGGGCCTAGTAGCAATTTCTGCTACTCAGCAGAGTACCCCACCCATGAAGCAAGCTACACCACCTTCTTCCTTTCTCAATCTAACCCCTCGGCTCTGGGGTGTCTGCTCTCCCTCCAGCTCTCTCCTTCTCACAGGTGGACTACCGCGTGTATTCACACTGCGGCGAATCTTTTGGGCCCAGGCATAAGAAGTCGTTGAGGTAATGGATAATATGTGCCCCCTTAGAAATGTCCATGATGACCCATTTGAGGAAGCAACTAAACGCCTCAAATAGTGAGCAGGATATGGAGCACCCCATGGGCAAACAGCGATCTATTGAACAAACCTTATGTAAACAAACATCACAATAGTAAAGGATGTAACAATCTTGTGATGCTAAGGGACATAAAGTAGAAATGTCGCACATAACATGGGCAACAAAGGAAAAACAACGACAAAAAATTCCAATATAATCAATGATAATAAATTAATCATTTTATTAGGGTGACCAGGTACAGAGGAAAAGGGGAGAGGGAGAAGGAGAGAGGAAGATGTACCCTCTCACACATGTCAGAGTAAGACAACCAACAGAAACCAAATATATATCACAAAGGGCTATATAGGTATAGACTGTAGTAAGATAACCTTGCAGTTATTGCACATTTACCCCATATGGCCATAGGAAAAGAAAAATCGCGGCACCCTTCATATACTGAATAAAGCCATAGCCACAAGGGCTATTATAATTACCAGTGGGGCCGGAGGTATGACTGTGGGCGTCCATCCCGACACGCGTTTCGGCGGTGCAGCCTTTTTTTTTTTTTTTTTTTTTCTATGGCCATATGGGGTAAATGTGCAATAACTGCAAGGTTATCATACTACAGTCTATACCTATATAGCCCTTTGTGATATATATTTGGTTTCTGTGGGTTGTCTTACTCTGACATGTGTGAGAGGGTACATCTTCCTCTCTCCTTCTCCCTCTCCCCTTTTCCTCTGTACCTGGTCACCCTAATAAAATGATTAATTTATTATCATTGATTATATTGGAATTTTTTGTCGTTGTTTTTCCTTTGTTGCCCAAACAGCGATCTATGTAGTATGCTCCTTCACAGAAGCAGCCCAATGGGAGGACGCTATTTGGAGGCACAGGTAATAACCGTAACGCCCCCTCAATGTCTGTTTTGGCCATTAGGGTGCCCCTTCCCAACTTCTTGACCCGCCTGATTGCCTCGTCAAAGGAGGTACAGTACATAGTACTGTACTTGGTTCTGCATCGATGTTGTCGTTTACTGACCTGACCCTTGGATATGACAAACGGTGCATTAGTCTGAATGTATTGGGTTCCTTTTTTGGCACGACTCCCAATGGGGTACCACTACGTCTTCTAAGGAAAGTGTTCTGAATGGACCTGCTGCCATTCTACCTAAAGATATTTTTTTTTTTTTTTTTTTTGTCACGACATCTGGGTGTTGGTAGGGTGATTTTAGATTTTTACTCCAGCCTTTCTTGATTTTAGAAGGGTATGACATGCCTATATCTGTGTCTCCTCCTCATTTTACTCCTCCACCTCTTTTCTTTTCCCATGACTATATGTAGTTGTGACTTTTCCATGTGTTTGTTGTGTCTTCTGAGCAGTTTGTCAGCTTTTGGACACCTTGTCAGGTGTTTTCTATGTGTTTTCTATGTGTTTGTATGTGTTTGTGTTTGCCTGCCATTGGTTTCAATGGGGTTCGATGGTGTTCGTCGAACGTTCGACGAACATTCGTTGAACACGCCCCAATTCGACGAACCGAAACGAACTTGAACACTAGGGGGGTGGCTCAACACTAGTAGTTACTTTATTGCTGTGTACATATTGTGGGCCTGTGTATTTACACTCCCTTAGGCTACTTTCACACACAGCATATTTGCTGCGTATTTTTACGCGCGCGTATTTTGCTGCTGCTTTACCTGCGTTTTTTTACGCAGACAAAAAACGCAGCTGCTTTCACACACAGCGTTTTTTGCTGCGTTTTTTGCAGCTGCGTTTTTTTCAGCATTGTGTACTGAAAATAAAGTTTGTTTGAAAAAAAAAAAGGGAAAAAAAAAAGAGTCATTGAGGTCATTTCCTGTCTTTATGACTCAGAATACAATACACACTGGAGTTAACATCATGTCGATTCTGCCAGCTGCAATGGCCTTGAGCCAAAGACGCCTCAGCAAGCGGAACAGACATCAGCTGGGGTTTACTAACCCCACTGTCACTAACCCCAGGTTACTAGGGCAGGCGTCAGTCAGACGCCCCCCCTCGTAACCCTGTACGGTAAGGGTATGTTCACACGATCCTGATTTCAATCCTTTTTTTTCAGGACAAAAACCGCAGCTCTTGGCAGAAAACGCAGGTGCGTTTTTGGTGCGTTTTTGATGCGGTTTTTGATGCGGTTTTTAGTGCGGTTTTTTATGCAGTTTTCTCTGCAGATTGTCTGTGTTTGACACAAATAAAGCTTTAACTGCAGTGGGGGGAAAAAAAAAAGAAATGATGTCATTTCCTTGTCCAACCCTTTTCTTCTTCCATCCTCCATTTTGGGACTAAACACCAAAATGAGTGGACGTGTTTTGAATGACAGCGCTCCGCAGAGTGCTGAGCGTAGGCCAGATCACAGCCCGCGGATCCAGCTCTATCCAGCTATTTAAGTCTACGTTCACATTTGCGGTCTGCGCCGCAGCGTCGGGCGCCGCATGCGTCATGCGCCCCTATATTTAACATGGGGGCGCATGGACATGCGTCGCACTTGCGTTTTGCGCCGCATGCGTCACTGCAGCGCACGCATCCGGCCGCAGAGGACGCAGCAAGTTGCATTTTTGCTGCGTCCAAAATCAATCAAAAAAAGGACGCATGCGGCGCACAACGCAAATGTGAACATAGCCTAAGTGCCACGTATTTAAGTGCCACGTATTTAAGTGCCACGTATTTAAGTGCCACGTATCACGTATTTCAGTGCCACGTATTTCAGTGCCACATATTTCAGTGCCACGTATTTCAGTGCCACGTATTTCAGTGCCACGTATTTCAGTGCCACGTGCCACGTATTTCAGTGCCACGTGCCACGTATTTAAGTGCCACGTGCCACGTATTTAAGTGCCACGTATCACGTATTTCAGTGCCACGTGCCACATATTTCAGTGCCACGTGCCATGTATCAAAGTGCCACGTGCCACATATTTCAGTGCCACGTGCCACGTATCAAAGTGCCACGTGCCACATATTTCAGTGCCACGTGCCACGTATTTAAGTGACACGTGCCACGTATCAAAGTGCCACGTGCCACATATTTCAGTGCCACGTATTTAAGTGACACGTGCCACGTATCAAAGTGCCACGTATCACGTATTTCAGTGCCACGTATTTAAGTGACACGTATCACGTATAAGTGCCACGTGTCACGTATTTAATTGCCACATATTTAAGTGCCACGTATCAAGATTTTCCATGGAGAACAGACACATCCAGAGATATGTCTGCTCTCCACGGCTGCAGCAACACACTGACAGGAGCCATAGTTCCTGTCGGTGTGTCACTGCGCATGCGCGAGCGAGTTTACCGGCGGTCATTGACCCCGGCACTCTCGCTTAACGGCAGTGCTGCGTGGGAAAGTTCAACGCAGCTGTACTGCTGTTAACCGAGACGCCGGAGCCATTGAACTCCGGAACAGTACGCGATACACTGCTAGGAGCTTCGCTCCTGGCAGTGTATCGCCGGAGAGCAGGGGATCGGCGTGGGACACTCGTTTTATGGATTCTGCGGACAGGGAGTATGAATTTGGTTTATTATTTTTGGATTTTTTCCTGGAGGATCGAGGGCTTCGCCTACCAGTGTGCTGTTGGTGAGTATATACTCTGTGTTATGTGTTGTATGTACTGTGTGTCATGTATGTGTATTGTGTGTAGGTGTTTTGTGTAACTTTACAATTGTGCTAAGTCGCCGGACACAGGGACAACTCTCCCATCCTAATACCGGATGGGAGTAGTAGTCCCATACGGCGACTTAGCACAATGGTGGCACTAGCGTCGCATGGGGACACACACACACGCACGCACGCACGCACGCACACACACACACACACACACACACACACACACAAGGACTCCATGCTGCTTCACTGGGGGGCGGGGGCTTCCCTCTTCCTGTCCGACGTCACGTCCAGTCCTGGGTGTCAACCCCTCCGTACAAAGACGCCGACACCCAGGACAAAGGCGCTGTGTGTGGAAGGTAATATGGGGCCCTAGGGGGATACGCAGACACGCCGCTGCGTAAAGAATTGACATGTCAATTCTTTTTACGCCGGCGTGTTTGCAGACAAAAGCGCCGCTTTTTTTGCGGTGTGTCTGAACGGCAAAGTGAATTTCTCATTCACTTTGCCGGCAGACGAAAATGACATTGCGCATTTTTGAAAAGCGCCCGCAAAATAGCGCTCAAAAATGCGCTATGTCTGAAAGTAGCCTTATTCCCTGCGTGGAGTATTTACTGTTGAGATAACTATATATATAAAACTTGTTAACTCTTGGGGTACCGTCACACTAAGCGACGCTGCAGCGATAGCGACAGCAATGCCGATCGCTGCAGCGTCGCTGTGTGGTCGCTGGAGAGCTGTCACACAGACCGCTCTCCAGCGACCAGCGATGCCGAGGTCCCCGGGTAACCAGGGTAAACATCGGGTTGCTAAGCGCAGGGCCGCGCTTAGTAACCCGATGTTTACCCTGGTTACCAGCGTAAAAGTTAAAAAAACAAACAGTACATGCTCACCTGCGCGTCCCCCAGCCTCTGCATCCTGACGCTGACTGAGCTCCGGCCCTAACAGCAGAGCGGTGACGTCACCGCTGTTGCTTTCACTTTCAGTTTAGGGCCGGCGCTTTAGTGTCAGGAAGCAGAGGCTGGGGGACGCGCAGGTGAGCATGTACTGTTTGTTTTTTTAACTTTTACGCTGGTAACCAGGGTAAACATCGGGTTACTAAGCGCGGCCCTGCGCTTAGTAACCCGATGTTTACCCTGGTTACCAGTGTAAAATATCGCTGGTATCGTCGCTTTTGCTGTCAAACACGGCGATACACGGCGACCTAGCGACCAAATAATGTGCAGACCTTCTAGCAGCGACCAGCAATTTCACAGCGGGATCCAGATCGCTGCTGCGTGTCAAATACAGCGATATCGCCATCCAGGTCGCTGCAACGTCACGGATTGCTGGCGATATCGCCTAGTGTGACGGTACCTTTGCACTGCATCCTGCCTTCCTGCTAGTACCTTAAGGTACCGTCACACTAGGCGATATCGCCAGCAATCCGTGACGTTGCAGCGACCTGGATGGCGATATCGCTGTATTTGACACGCAGCAGCGATCTGGATCCCGCTGTGAAATTGCTGGTCGCTGCTAGAAGGTCTGCACATTATTTGGTCGCTAGGTCGCCGTGTATCGCCGTGTTTGACAGCAAAAGCGACGATACCAGCGATATTTTACACTGGTAACCAGGGTAAACATCGGGTTACTAAGCGCAGGGCCGCGCTTAGTAACCCGATGTTTACCCTGGTTACCAGCGTAAAAGTTAAAAAAACAAACAGTACATACTCACCTGCGCGTCCCCCAGCCTCTGCTTCCTGACACTAAAGCGCCGGCCCTAAACTGAAAGTGAAAGCAACAGCGGTGACGTCACCGCTGTGCTGTTAGGGCCGGAGCTCAGTCAGCGTCAGGATGCAGAGGCTGGGGGACGCGCAGGTGAGCATGTACTGTTTGTTTTTTTAACTTTTACGCTGGTAACCAGGGTAAACATCGGGTTACTAAGCGCGGCCCTGCGCTTAGCAACCCGATGTTTACCCTGGTTACCCGGGGACCTCGGCATCGCTGGTCGCTGGAGAGCGGTCTGTGTGACAGCTCTCCAGCGACCACACAGCGACGCTGCAGCGATCGGCATTGCTGTCGCTATCGCTGCAGCGTCGCTTAATGTGACGGTACCCTTACACAGAGATGGTTAGAGCTGTTCTTCTAATATTTAGAAATAAGTCTAGAGATAGGCAAATCTGAAATCTTTCTTATTTGTCCATTTACAAACTCAATAATTTTGTACCCTTAGATCTGTATTTCCCCACAATGGAGGATAAATAGTATTTTGCACTGACCTAATTAGTTAAAATATGGCTTTATTGGGAAATTAATTGGAAAATTCACTGGTGGCTGAAAATGCGGACATAAGTAAGTATTAAATGTATTTATCTCTAGCAATATACATTAAGAAGAGAAGTAATCACTCTACAAACAATCAAATTTTTTTTGGATCTTCCCTTTCCCTTGTGCCAGCTTTTTCATGCTTTTAGTATATGTTAAATAATGGCCCCTATATAACCCCCATGCGGCATTCTGTGCCATGATTCTGTAAGCTCTCATCTGTTCTTCACTACCTCTTATATGCTGATCTATGAAATCCTTACTTACAGCACTAAATGCATCATTTTAACCTTGTAATTCTCCGATGACCTGACTTCTCAGCTGGATACGCTGATTCTACTTCTCGAAAAGAGTTAAACCTCCTGAAATCTAAAACAATGACTGTATTTTCTGGGAGTGGAGTAGTTAACTTGACTCCTTCTGTGGAAGATTACAATCTCCCTCACAACACTAGTGGGGGGAGGGGAGCCTGCTTGCTGAATTATTCATAAGATGCTTGAATTTTGCATTTAAATCTCGTATCCTCTTGATCTCAATACTATATATGCAAATCCTCTCCACAAATCTGATTCACTATATTACAGTGTAAAAAAGGAAAGGAACATTGAGCCCAATACTGGAGTGTGGATGGTATTCTGGCATATCTGCAAATTTTGGTTAACCATGTCAATCCAACACTAAACCCATTCTAGTATGCTTTCCCTAAAATATTGGATCCTTCCTACGAATACATATGTCAAATGTAAGTAAACATTCGATTGTGAGCTGATTGGAACCCTATATCCAGACCAGAGTCGTAGCTATAGTGGGTGCAGAGGGAGTATATGATTTGGATTTTGGTATCTGAGGGGGCCCAAAACACCATAAAAAATGGTATTATAATTTGGGAGACTCAGCTCAAGAAGCTTTAGGTTACGATCTTAATACATTAATTAGAAGAGGAGAAACTGATTCAGTGCAATTAAAATTCAGGTTGAATTTTTAGGAATTCTGTGAACACTGCAAATTTGAACAATCTGCATTAATTGCAGAAAATTGCATAAGCCAGAGAAGGATCCCATGACCTTGAGTACATCATGCTGGGCTTCTTTATACAGTCTTGCAGCTATATCATTACATGATTTAGCACAGCCAATCAGGGGGGATTATCATAATCTGTATTAAAGCAGATGCATGTAAAGTAGCAGCCATTTTGTGGTGAATCTGCATAGTGAGAGCAGTCACAACATACAATTTAGCCATGGATATAGTAAAAGAAAGCCATAAAAACCTGGACAAACTGTACAGATAGTTTATGTGAAGCAGAGCAGTAAAGAATATTAGTATGAGAGGAAGCAGGCTGTGACTTAGCACCAGCAATGATTCATTTATAGTGATGAGTGAGTATACTCGTTGCTCGGCTTTTCCAGAGCACGTTCGGGAGATCTTCGAGTATTTGTGACTGTTCAGAGATTTAGTTTTACTTGCCGCAGCTGCATAATTTACAGCTTCTAGCCAGCTTGAGTACATGTGGGGGTTGCCTGGTTGCTAGGGAATCCTCACATGTATTCAGCCTGTCTAGCAGCCATAAATCATGCAGCTGAGTCAACAAAAACTAAATCTCAGAACACTAACAAATACTCGGAGACCACCCGAGCGTGCACGGGAAAACTCGAGCAGCGAGTATACTCGCTCATCACTATTCATTTACCCAATTTTTTCCCATATTGGTTGACATTACTAAGACAGTGTTTGTGTTAAGAGCATGAATTGGATTTGGAGAGAGGTTAGATACAATCCTAGGATATTTCATACAATTATTTTCAGGGCAACTTCTGTCTTTTAAAATTGAGGTGAATCAGTTCTCCACTAATCACATTTTTTGAGAACATTTGGCGAAGCTGGTGAATTTGAATTTCAAAAGATGTACTTATCTCTAACAATGATGCACATTACTTTTGAATTGTACAAATGTTTTAAAAGTGTTCTCCGCTGTGTAAAATTCATGCTTGATAGTATTATCCCATGAAAATACTTGAATCACAAAGTGACCTCTCATCAACTAGCTGTAACATGAGTGGAAAAAGTGTTCAATTTCACAGCTGCACCACTGCAGGGGAGATTTTATATTACACAGTGTCTATTCAGATCAATGGATTGTTTATATAGATGAAAAAAGGGGGAAAGATTCCAGCACAACCATCCAGGCATAAAATGGATTCTTTATTGAAACACGTGGTTAAGGTACGAGGCCTCGCCTTTTAATGTTTTAACCACGTTTCAATAAAGAATCCATTTTATCCCTGGATGGATTTCGTCTACTTTCCCATGATCACCAGTGGAAATGGCACCCTCAGGAGGAACTCCGGGCTAATTTCCAGCTACACATTCTCAGCATGGTAAGCTCCCAGCATCTCACCAGATTGTTTACAGTGGGTACGGAAAGTATTCATACCCCTTTACATTTTTCACTCTTTGTTTCATTGCAGCCATTTGATAAATTCAAAAAAGTTCATTTTTTTCTCTTTAATGTACACTCTGCACCCTGTCTTGACTGAAAAAAACAGAAATGTAGAAAATTTTGCATATTTATTAAAAAAGAAAAACTGAAATATCACATGGTCTTAAGTATTCAGACCCTTTGCTCAGACACTCATATTTAAGTCACATGCTGTCCATTTCCTTGTGATCCTCCTTGAGATAGTTCTACTCCTTCTTTGCAGTTGTGTTTAATTAAACTGATAGGACTTGATTTGAAAAGGCACACACCTGTTTATGTAAGACCTCACAGCTCACAGTGCATGTCAGACCAAATGAGAATCATGAGGTCAAAGGAACTGGCCAAGAAACTCAGAGACAGAACTGTGGCAAGGTACAGATCTGGCCAAGGTTACAACAGAATTTCTGCAGCACTCAAGGTTCCTAAGAGCAAAATAGTCTCCATAATCCTTAAATGGAAGAAGTTAGAGACCACCAGAAGTGTTCATAGACCTGGCAAGCCAGCCAAACTAAGCAATCATGGGAGAAGACCCTTGGTGAGAGAGGTAAAGAAGAACCCCAAGATCACTGTGGCTCAGCTCCAGAGATGCAGTAGAGAGATGGGAGAAAGTTCCATAAAGTCAACTATCACTGCAGCCCATCACCAGTCGGGCCTTTATGGCAGAGTGGCCTGATGGAAGCCTCTCCTCAGTGCAAGACATATGAAAGCCCGCATAGATTGCTAAAAAACACATGAAGGACTCCCAGACTATGAGAAATAAGATACTCTTGTCTGATGAGTCGAATATAGACTTTTTTGGTGATAATTCTAAGCGGTATGTGAGGAGAAAACCAGGCACTGCTTATCACCTGCCCAATACAATCCCAACAGTGAAACATGGTGGTGGCAGCATCATGCTATGGGGGTGTTTTTCAGCTGCTGGGACAGGATGATTAGTTGCCATTGAAGGAAACATGAATGCGACCAAGTACAGTGATATCCTGGTTGAAAACCTCTTACAGAGTGCTCTGGACCTCAGGTTCACCTTCTAACAAGACAATGATCCTAAGCACACAGCTAAAATAACAAAGGAGTGACTTCAGAACAACTCTGTGACCATTCTTGACTGGCCCAGTCAGAGCCCTGACCTAAACCCAATTGAGTATCTCTGGAAAGACCTGAAAATGTCTGTCCACCAACGTTCACCATCCAACCTGACTGAATTGGCGAGGATCTGCAAGGAAAAATGGCAGAGGATCCCCAAATACAGGTGTGAAAAACTTGTTGCATCATTCTCAAGAAAACTTATGGCTGTACTAGCTCAAAAGGGTGTTTCTACTCAATACTGAACAAAGAGTCTGAATACTTATGACTATATGATATGTCAGTTTTTTATTTTTTAATACATTTGCAAAAATTTCTACATTTCTTTTTTTTCAGTCAAGATGGGGTGCAGAGTGTACATTATTGATAAAAAAAATGCATTTTTTTATATTTACCAAATGGCTACAATGAAACAAAGAGTGAACAATTTAAACATTGTATGTATTTTATACATATCACATTGAGGACTAAATCAAACTTTAATCTGGTTCAGGAGTATTCAGAGGCATTTGAAGCCTTCCAAAATAACGTTATACGAGATATTCGCAAAATTTCTGATAAGAGGTGCTCCAAATTTAAGAACAATTTGACATATGAAGAACAGAAAGCTATCAAACAAATTCAAGCCAATAAAGCTATAACAATTAGACCAGCTGATAAAGGGGGAGGTATAGTCATCCTCAACTCTGAAGACTATACAAAGGAGTGCTTACGTCTATTGGGAGATCAACACACCTATAGTCTCCTAACGAAAGACCCATCTGAGGCATTTATTCAAGAAATGAAGGATCTGATCAAGAGAGGGTTTGACCAAGGAATTATTACTAAACGAGAGTTTGATTTTATTAACATAAACCATCCTAAAACAGCATACTTTTATTACCTCCCTAAAATTCACAAAAATCTGGCCAATCCCCCTGGAAGACCTATTATATCTGGCGTGGGCTGTCTAACAGCTAATATGTCGAAATATGTAGATTGTCATCTACAAAAATTGGTCCCTGAACTTCCTTCACATCTAAAAGACAGTACACACATCCTTAGAATTCTGGAAGAAGTTGAATGGAAGCAACATTACATTATGGGTACATTGGACATTACTTCATTGTATACTGTTATACAGCACGAAAAAGGATGTGAAGCGACAGAATTCTTTTTGGAAAAACAAGGAATACTTCCAAAAAGTCAAATTTCTTTTATTTTAGACTGCATGCGTTTTATATTGACCCACAATTATTTTAAATACGGAGCGCACTACTACTCCCAGCAATGGGGTACTGCTATGGGTACCAGGTTCGCACCAAGTTATGCCAATCTCTATGTTGGCAAATGGGAGCATGAGGCCATCTATGGTGGCGCCCCCTGGGGTGCGAACCTGGTACTCTGGCATAGATTTATTGATGATATTGTTTCTATTTGGTCTGGTGGTCCCGACTCTTTGTCAGATTTTATTAGTAATTTAAATAAAAATTCATATTTTTTAAAATTCACGGAAACCACCAGTACCGTATCTATCAATTTTTTGGACCTGAATATTTTTATTGACGAGGGCAGAATTCAGACCAGAACATTTCACAAACCCACGGACGGGAACAACTATATTGCTCTAAATAGTTGCCATCTTCCCAACTGGTTACTCAACGTCCCCAAAAGCCAGTTGATTCGGGCACATAGAAATTGTTCCCGAGTACAGGATTTTACCCGGGAAGCAGAAATCCTTACAAACAAATTTGTCCGGAAAGGCTACTCATATAGTTCCCTGTCTTTGGCTAAGAATCAAGTTGAAGAGCTACCTAGATCATGTCTCCTCCAAACCAAAGAAAAAACTAATAAACAGTTACCATTGGAAACAGTCCCTATCATCACCAGATATAACGCCAACACCTACCTTTTTAGAAAGATAGTGAATAGACACTCGAATATTTTGAGAGAAGATAAAGTCATTGGCGAAAAACTCCCCGAACGTCCACTATTTATCTATAAAAAGGCCCGTAATTTGGGGAATAAAATAGCCCCCACAGTGCCACGTCCCTTTCTTTCTTCAATGAAACACTCGTTCTGGCAGAAACATCCAGGCTTCTATCCCTACTTAAAATGCAAACCATGCAAATTATTAAAAACCAAAAAACAACTTTCACTTTTAAAGGGGACAATTGAATGGAAAATTGAGGACTTTATATCTTGTGACACTAAAGGGGTTATCTATTCAATTAAATGCCCCTGTGACAAAATATATATTGGAAGAACGAAGCGGGCCCTTCAAACTAGGACCAATGAACACATCAGGAACATCAATAAAAAATTTGAAGGTCACCCACTTTCGAAGCATTTCCTGATCCACCATGAGGGGTTAATTCGTGGCACTACCATTACTGGCCTTAAAGTGGTACAGAAATGTTGGAGGGGAGGTGACTTCATCCAACAGATGTCTAGGGAGGAAACCAAAATGATCTTTGAACTTGACACTTTAATCCCTAGAGGTCTGAATAGTGAAATTGAATTATTTGCCTTCAATGCTTAAATATGGTCATGTGACCGCTGCGGGCTATATAGATACACTCTTCCTAGTAAGGACCATCCCTGATGAAGGAGCATGTCTGTCTCCGAAACGCGTAGGATTTGGTCCATTACGCTTTCCCTAGCCTGTCACGTGAGCATTCACATGACCGTGACGTCACGTAAGGTCCTGCAACCAGCAGAGTACCTAGCGGCTTAGTCCAGCAGCGCGGACACATTTCATAGAGGAAGCGAGCACAGGATTCTCTGCCGCCGGCCGGGGCAGTGCCTGCAGCCCGCACCCCTGAAGGCAACACGCGATTTCTACCTGACTTCATCCCTCCTTGGCAATACAAGTAGATCCAGCAACGGAAGAGTGCACCCTATACGGCAGCTCCACCAGGTACACTGTACATCGGCAGCCCCACGGGGTACATTTTATCTACATAGGCTTTTTATAATATATCTCTAACGGCGGTTGCAATATCTCCAGTTTTTCAGTCTTCTGCTCACCATCAGTTACTGCACTACCTGGCTAGGATGTAACGGCAACACCCATTTGTCATTTTAATTTTTATTATTTTATTTCTTATTTTCACCTCTTCTTGAATGTTTTTAGTCCTCATAAGGGGGTTAATATTTAGTCTCCAGCGCAGATAATTTTTCCTTTTTTAAACCACATTTAGTGATATTGTTGCAGACGGGTGGTGCTGTACCATTATCTGCTACAGGATTCAAAGTGGTTGAAGCGCTACTAGCACTTTTTACAATTTAAAGGGGTCTGAATACTTTCCATACCCACTGTATAAATGTAGGACAGGACACATCCTCCAGAGCACAGATAGTGTAACTGCTGTCCACTCTGGCCAAAAGATGGAGATCCTGAACAGAAGACCCCCTAGCTTATAAATAAATAGTCTCTAAGGCAGTGGTCTAACAGTTATCTACTAAGACCCCCTTCACACATCCTGATATTTCCGCTACTGGAAAAAACAGTACCGGTGCTATCCGTATCTGTGTGTTCATGTGTAACAACCGTGTGGCATCCGTGTGCCATCCGTTTGCTATCTTTGTGCACAATCACTGTGACACGTACCAGCATCTGGAAAAAGCAGTACTGTTAACGTTGTTCCCAGGTGCCTGGTGCTGAATCCAACTCTCATCATTGTTTCCTGGCAACCATGTGATCAGCGTGACCGGGCAACTTTGATAAGAGTTGGAGTCAGCACCCGCTGTCTGTGTATAGTGAGCCTAAATAAATAAATATGATAAAATAAAAAAACAATGTTGGGTCCCCATTAATTTTACTAACCAGCTAAGGGAAAGCAGACAGCTGGGGTTGGTGTTATTATTATGGGAAAGGACCAATAGCCATAAAGCCTTTAAATAACAGTTCACAGCTGTTTGTTTAGTATTTAATGGTTATTAAAATGGGGGACCCCAAAAAATGACATGGGGTCCCTCCCCTTGTTAATAACCAGTAAAGGCTAAGCAAAGAGCTGTGAGCTGTTAATAATAGGCTGGAAATCTTTATGGTTATTGGCTTCTTCCCACAATAATAAAACCAGTCTCCAGCTGTCTGCTTACTCTCAGCTGGTTAGTCTGAGGTGCTGACTCCAATGCTCATCCAATACTACAAAGCTAGTCACGAATATGATGTTATTGAGTGTTAATTTTAAAGTTAGTATGAACATGATTGGTCTATTTTTTCAAATATTCAGCAAATGATAAATGTTCTTATTCGTCTTCTCCTCCAGAATCTGTCCTTCTCTCACCTTTGAAACTGCTAAGACTCTTACTCTCGCTCTTATTCATTCTCGTCTGGACTACTGCAACTCTCTTCTGATCGGTCTCCCTCTTACCAAACTTTCTTCTCTCCAATCCATCTTGAATGCGGCAGCCAGGGTCATATTTCTGTCTAACCGCTTCACCGATGCCTCCATCTTGTGCCAGTCATTACACTGGCTACCCATTCGCTACAGGGTCCAGTATAAACTCATCTCTCTCACCCACAAAGCCCTCCACAGTTCAGCACCGCCTTATATCTCCTCTCTCATTTCTGTCTATCGCCCTACACGTGCCCTCCGTTCTACAAACGACCTAAGGCTAACATCCCCCGTAATCTGAACCTCGCACCTCCGTCTCCAAGACTGCTCTCATGCTGTGCCAGCTCTCTGGAGTGCACTTCCCCAGACGATCAGACTGATACCTAGCCCCGACCTATTCAAGCGCGCTCTAAAAACCCATCTCTTCAAACAAGCCTACCACATCAACTACTCAGTAAACTAACTTTGCCCTGTTCCCTCCTTCCAAATATCACTCTGAATCTGCACCCTACTATTTATCTGTCTCCACACCCTCCATGCACACGATAACTGCACTTGATACTTGACTATTGCACTTAAACACACGGGCTGATGACCAAATCATGCAGCTTTGTATGAAAATCCCTATGTATATTGCCAGACCTGAAATAACAAGCACTTTTCACCTATTGTGTCCCCCCCCATTTCCTTGTAGATTGTAAGCTCGCGAGCAGGGACCTCACTCCTAATGTCACTGTTTAAATTGTCTTAACTTGTATTGAATTTGTCTGTATATGTCCCCGCTTAATTGTAAAGTGCTGCGGAATATGTTGGCGCTATATAAATAAAGATTATTATTATTATTATCCTCTATTTATACATTATTGACCATCAAATGTCAAATGCAAATTAGCATAAAAAAAAGTCTCAAGGATAAGAATCAGATATAACACATGGCTGACATTACCCTATAAACACACCTGGCACCATACTGTAAACACATAAAATTGCCAGATTGCCTGCTCCCTCTTGCTAAAGTGCTTCAGTTTCTGCCATACACCCCACATTCCAATCAGTTTCCTTCAGAACCAATTCAATTTACTAAAATTCATTTTGCTGTCAAATTATGAAAAGCCAGATGTTACTCTGTCTAATGGAAATGTAGAAGATAGTTAAGATATCACATATAGCGTTTACACACATCACATAAAATATAGGTTTTTCTACAGTGATTTATGATTATTGTTGTGGACAATCTGGGCATGGTTGTATCCAGGTTTCGGGAAGAAAAATGTAAAAATAAGAAAAAAATAATGTCACATTTTGCGTTTGAGTGAATGTCTTAAGTTGCTAAATTGACATGCATTTTTCGATCCACAATTACACCACCGACCAGACCAGCCCATAGCTGTTGTGTCCCATACTGTAGCTCAACTCATGTCATGACAGTAGAATCCTGAAGACGAAAGTAGGACTATAGCATGGGCAAGGTAGCCATCTCAGAGGATTGTTCTCGTAGCATGTAAACTTCCATAGATACAGCTGGGCTCCTGCTGTGGTGTGTATGGGTTTTGACTGGGCACTATAGAGCACTGTTATGTAGACATACAGTACTGTATTGCAGTATTTGGTGGACAATGCAAGTAAAAATATTTGACATTCTATGGTGATATTATTTGGGCAATATTATTTTTCCCCCTGCTAAAGAACAGGGAGGCAGTGACTAGGAGGATCCGGTATGATAGGGATTTGCATAGAAGATGGGTAGGAGGGTTTACAACTCTGCTGTTAAATTAGAGAACGGGAGGCGTTAAATTCGAGAGTAAGGTGAGGACAAGAATCATGGGAACTGTAGATTTTAGCACAAGATCAGACCTTCAGAGAAGGTACTCCATGATGAAGCAGGACAAAACTGTCAATAACTCATTGGAAAAGACACTGGAGGAGTCGCCCATGCTAATCAGTGGAGGTCTTATCTAAAGGCCACACAATGCAGGGGCTACAGTGATTTGCTCTGATTGCATAATAAGGGACACAGTGCCTACGTATAGGACAGTAAAGTGGCATTTACATGAATGGGACAACACCTTTATTTGAGAGTTTATCACAAGAGAGGGTAATGATTAATGATCCCATGTGGCCAGAATTCAGCACATCATTTTAAGATGTTATTTCAGTATAATGCATGACAGCGAATCATAGCATGGAGCAGTAGAAATGGAAGCAAGCTACAGCTCCAGAAATAGGGTTAATTTTAAATAAGAAAAAATATAGTGCTCCAGCAGGGAACTGAGAAGGTTTCAGCAAGCAGAACATGCATTAGTGTGCAGCAGAAAAAAGACTGTATGTGTGTACTGTGTGTGTGCCAGTGTGCGGTGTTATCCTACACAGTGTGTGGCTGCACCGGGTTGTGCAGTGTGTAATTATAGAGCAGTACGTACCATCACAATCCTGCTCATTATACAGTGCAAGATGCCCAATGGTGAATCATATCATTTACTTTTGAGCAGTTCATGTTCTACATTTACTATGGTACCTCAAATAAATCAGCTAACCTGTTTTCATTCTAAATCTTAGCAGCTCAAGATTTTAGTAGTTTCATTAACGGGGATTTCAGGTAAATGGACTTCAAATAAATCTATTGCTCCTTTTTGAACCCCTTAATGGCAAGGTCCGAAAGGGCCAAAGATGACCAAGATATTTTTTTTCCCTTTTGCCTGTCTGCTTTTCAACAGCCATAACGTTTTTACTAAGTCATTGACATGGCAGCACAAGACTTTGTTTAATGTGGGACAAATTGTGTTATTTTTTTGTACTGTTTTGGGGTATATATCAATATAAACTATTTTTCTTGTTTAGGCTTTTTTGTTGGTTATTTATTTTAACTGTTTCCACCAACTAACCTGTTGAAATACATGTGTTTTTTTTATTTGATTATTTATTTTTGGGCAATTGAACCTTTTTTTAAACTTTTTGCAGATGTTTTTCATATACAGTTAGGTCCATATATATTTGGACAGAGACAACATTTTTCTCATTTTGGTTATAGACATTACCACAATTTAATTTTAAACAAAACAATTCAGATGCAGTTGAAGTTCAGACTTTTAGCTTTCATTTGAGGGTATCCATATTAAAATTGGATGAAGAGTTTAGGAGTTTCAGCTCCTTAACCTGTGCCACCCTGTTTTTTAAAGGGACCAAAAGTAATTGGACAATTGACTCCAAGGCTATTTCATGGACAGGTGTGGGCAATCCCTTCATTATGTCATTCTCAACTAAGCAGATAAAAGGCCTGGAGTTGATTTGAGGTGTGGTGCTTGCATTTGGAAGGTTTTCCTATGAAGTAAACATGCGGTCAAAAGTGCTCTCCATGAAGGTGAAACAAGCCATTCTTAAGCTGTGAAAACAGAGAAAAAACCCATCCGAGAAATTGCTACAATATTAGGAGTGGCAAAATGTACAGTTTGGTACATCCTGAGAAGGAAAGAAAGCACTGGTGATCTCATCAATGCAAAAAGACCTGGGCGCCCACGGAAGACAACAGTGGTGGGTGATCGCAGAATAATCTCCATGGTGAAGAGAAACCCCTTCACAACAGCCAACCAAGTGACCAACACTCTCCCGGAGGTCGGCGTATCAATATCCAAATCTATCATAAAGAGAAGACTGCATGAAAGTAAATACAGAGGGTTCACTGCACGGTGCAAGCCACTCATAAGTGTCAAGAATAAAAAGGCTAGACTGGACTTTGCTAAAAAACATCTAAAAAAGCCAGCACAGTTCAGGAAGAACATTCTTTGGACAGATGAAACCAAGATCAACCTCTACCAGAATGATGGAAAGAGAAAAGTATGGCGAAGGCTTGGTACAGCTCATGATCCAAAGCATACCACATCATCTGTAAAACACGGCGGAGGCAGTGTCATGGCTTGGGCATGCATGGCTGCCAGTGGCACTGGGTCACTAGTGTTCATTGATGATGTGACACAGGGCAGAAGCAGCCAAATGAATTCTGAGGTATTCAGAGCCATACTGTGTGCTCAGATCCAGCCAAATGCAGCCAAACTGATTGGTCGTCGTTTCATACTACAGATGGACAATGACTAGTGTTGAGCATTCCGATGCTGCAAGTATCGGGTATCGGCCGATACTTGCTGTATCGGAATTCCGATACCGGGATTCCGATACTCTTGTGGTATCGGGTATCGGGTATCGCAACAACATTAATGTTAAAATGTGTAAAAGAGAGAATTAAAATAAAAAATATCGCTATACTCACCTCTCCGACGCAGCCGGGACTTCAGCGAGGGAACCGGCAGCGTTGTTTGTTTAAAATTCGCGCTATTACTTGGTTACGTGAATTCCCGGCTTGTGATTGGTCAGGTCGGCCACGTTGCCGGGACGCGGACCAATCACAGCAAGCCGTGACGAAATTACGTCACGGCTTGCTGTGATTGGTCCGCGTCCCGGCAATATGGCCGCCCTGACCAATCACAAGCCGTGACGTCACGGGAGGCTGGACACGCGCCCATTTTAAAATGAGCGCGTCCAGCCTCCCGGCTTGTGATTGGTTGACCGCGGCGCAACCAATCACAAGCCGTGACGTCACGGGAGGCTGGACACGCGCCCATTTTAAAATGAGCGCGTCCAGCCTCCCGGCTTGTGATTGGTTGACCGCGGCGCAACCAATCACAAGCCGTGACGTCACGGGAGGCTGGACACGCGCCCATTTTAAAATGAGCGCGTGTCCAGCCTCCCGTGACGTCACGGCTTGTGATTGGTCAGGGCGGCCATATTGCCGGGACGCGGACCAATCACAGCAAGCCGTGATGTAATTTCGTCACGGCTTGCTGTGATTGGTCCGCGTCCCGGCAACATGGCCGACCTGACCAATCACAAGCCGGGAATTCACGTAACCAAGTAATAGCGCGAATTTTAAACAAACAACGCTGCCGGTTCCCTCGCTGAAGTCCCGGCTGCGTCGGAGAGGTGAGTATAGAGATATTTTTTATTTTAATTCTTTCTTTTACACATTTATATGGTTCCCAGGGCCTGAAGGAGAGTTTCCTCTCCTTCAGACCCTGGGAACCATCAGGAATACCGTCCGATACATGAGTCCCATTGACTTGTATTGGTATCGGGTATCGGTATCGGATTGGATCCGATATTTTGCCGGTATCGGCCGATACTTTCCGATACCGATACTTTCAAGTATCGGACGGTATCGCTCAACACTAACAATGACCCAAAACATAAAGCCAAAGCAACCCAGGAGTCTATTAAAGCAAAGAAGTGGAATATTCTTGAATGGCCAAGTCAGTCACCTGATCTCAACCCAATTGAGCATGCATTTCACTTGTTAAAGACTAAACTTCAGACAGAAGGCCCACAAACAAACAGCAACTGAAAACCACCGCAGTGAAGGCCTGGCAGAGCATCAAAAAGGAGGAAACACGGCGTCTGGTGATGTCCATGAGTTCAAGACTTCAGGCAGTCATTGCCAACAAAGGGTTTTCAACCAAGTACTAGAAATGAACATTTTATTTAAAATTATTGAATCTGTCCAATTACTTTTGGTCCCTTTAAAAACAGGGTGGCACATGTTAAGGAGCTGAAACTCCTAAACCCTTCATCCAATTTTAATGTGGATACCCTGAAAGCTGAAAGTTTGAACTTCAACTGCATCTGAATTGTTTTGTTTAAAATTCATTGTGGTAATGTCTATAACCAAAATAAGAAAAATGTTGTCTCTGTCCAAATATATAAATACCTAACTGTATAATATATATATGTATATATATATATATATATTTCTTTGTGTATATATGTATATATGTGTGTGTGTATATATATATATATATATATATATATATATATATATACCGTATTTTCCGGCGTATAAGACGACTTTTTAACCCCCGAAAATCTTCTTAAAAGTCGGGGGTCGTCTTATACGCCGGGAATCGTCTTGTACGCCGGTGTATATGGTGGGTGGGGAGGGGGAGTGATCCTGATGACGAGGGGGCGTCTCACAGGAAAGTGAGTAATCCCCATTACCTTATCCTAGCGGTGCAGCGTGGGGGTGTCAGTGCTGGGAGCGGCTGTGTTCTGGTGCGGCGGCTCCTCTTCTGTGTGGGGCCTCTGTGCTGTGGGGTGGCGGCGGCAGCGGCGTATCTTTATCCAGTTGGGGCTCCTCCGGCATCTCCTTAGCCCTGGAGGCCCCGCCGCAACTCCATCGGTGCAATGTGGTGGCCTCCGGGAAAATGGCCGCTGCTCAGATTCAGATCTCGTGTCCCGAGATTTCGGGACGAGATCTGAATCTGAGCAGCGGCCATTTTCCCGGAGGCCACCGCATCGCACCTATTGAGCTGCCTCCGGGAAAATGGCCGCTGCATTGCACCGATGGAGTTGCGGCGGTGCCTCCAGGGCTAAGGAGATGCCGGAGGAGCCCCAACTGGATAAAGATATGCCGCCGCCACCGCCACCCCACAGCACAGAGGCCCCACACAGAAGAGGAGCTGCCGCACCAGAGCACAGCAGCCGCCGCACCAGAGCACAGCAGCCGCCGCCGCCACTCCCAGCACTGAGACCCCCACGCTGCACCGCTACGATAAGGTAATGGGGGATACTCACTTTCCTGTGAGACGCCCCCTCGTCATCAGGATCACTCCCTCCCCCCCCCAAAAGGCACATATTCACCGGCCCTATAAGACGACATAGGGTGTATAAGAAGACCCCCGACTTTTAAGAAGATTTTATATTTTAACTGGTAAAGTTGGGGGGTCGTCTTATACGCCCAGTCGTCTTATACGCCGGAAAATACGGTATATATATATATAAATTGGCTCACTCATCTGCTCAAAAAAGTAGTCACTGGAACACTTTCTGTTTAAGTTTTCAACAGGTTTATTAAAGAACATGCTGCATAAACCAGTGCAAAATTAGGTAAACAAACATGGCCCTTCTGGAAAACAAAATAGCATACAGTACAGTCTGTGTGGCTGTGAGAATTGCTCGCTCAGGGAAACAAAAACAAGGTTCAGTTCTCTTTAATACAAGAACAGCTCTGGCGATATCATCTCCAGAGACACTGAACACTGAAGGAGCCAAAAGGCTCCACATTTACCCTTTGGACCACACCCTGGGGTGGAGATATATTGAACAGCCTCCTGCCCACTCTTCAGCTATTCAGCGCATCGAACGCAAGCGTACGCAAGGACATGTGTACGCATGCATTCCCATAGACTGAAACGCATTTTTTTAACGCACTCATCTGCATTCGCATGCCTGCGCATGTTTAACAGATTTTTGATGCCTCCAAAAATACAACATGTTGTGTTATGGTTACCCCAATGACCATGGGAAAAAAAATACAAAACGGACTAGCTCTCGGGTGATGGAAACTACGGTCGACCGTGACCTGAACCTGACCCAACACTTACAGTAGCCGGGGGATGTACCTACGATGCCCTAGACACCACGCGCCAGCCGGAGATCTAACTACCCCTATAAGAGGAATATACAGGCCTGCCTTACCTCCAGTGAGGAACCCCAAAAGATGATAGTAGGCCCCCACAGATATTGACGGTGAGTTCAGAGGAAATGACATACGTAGGATGAACAGCAGATTTAGCACAGTGAGGTCCGCTTACTAGATAGCAGAAGGACAGGAAAGAGTTACTTCACGGTCGACCTAAAAATCACTATTCAAAAACACCATCCAGAAATTACTTTAAACTCCAGTGACAACTCATGCCACTGGAGTAGTAATTTTCTGTCCACAAGAGCTTCCAGCACTGAAGAGTAACATTGCAGATAGCTGGACAAAAATAGCAAAACAAGAAACAAAATTCAACTTAGCTGAACTGGAACTTGAGGCAGGTGAATGCAACAGAATGCTACTAGCACATTGTTGGCCGGCATGTGACTAACAGCCAAGCAGCCTTAAATAGGAAACTCCCCTAGAGGGTGGCGACAGGTAATCAGAGATGGAGGAAGGCACATAAGAGACACTACCATAACAGACCACCGGGGGAGCCCACAAACCGAATTCACAACAGTACCCCCCCCTTAAGGAGGGGGCACCGAACCCTCACCAGAACCACCAGGGCGACCTGGATGAGCACTATGAAATGCACGAACCAAATCGGGAGCATGAACATCGGATGCTGTCACCCAAGAATTATCCTCCTGGCCATAACCTTTCCACTTAACCAGATACTGAAGTTTCCGTCTGGAAACACGGGAGTCCAAGATCTTTTCCACCACATACTCCAATTCACCCTCAACCAACACAGGAGCAGGTGGATCAGCAGAAGGAACAACCGGTACCTCATACCTCCGCAATAATGACCGATGGAAAACATTATGGATATTAAAAGATGCTGGGAGGTCCAAACGAAAGGACACAGGATTAAGAACCTCCAGAATCCTATAAGGGCCGATAAACCGAGGCTTAAACTTAGGAGACGAGACCTTCATAGGAACAAATCGAGAAGACAGCCACACCAGGTCCCCAACACAAAGACGAGGACCAATACGCCGATGACGATTAGTGAACTGTTGAGTCTTCTCCTGGGACAACTTCAGATTGTCCACAACCTGTCCCCAAATCTGATGCATCCTATCAACCACAGCATCCACTCCAGGACAATCCGAAGACTCCAATTGACCGGACGAAAACCGAGGGTGAAACCCTGAATTACAAAAAAATGGAGAAACCAAAGTGGCAGAACTAGCCCGATTGTTAAGGGCAAACTCTGCCAATGGCAAAAAGTCAAGCCAATCATCCTGATCAGCGGACACAAAACACCTCAAGTAAGTCTCCAAGGTCTGATTAGTACGCTCAGTCTGGCCATTAGTCTGAGGATGGAATGCAGACGAAAAAGACAAATCGATACCCATCCTGGCACAGAACGTCCGCCAAAATCTAGACACAAACTGAGTACCCCTGTCAGACACTATATTCTCAGGAATACCATGCAAACGCACCACATTCTGAAAAAATAGAGGAACCAACTCAGAGGAGGAGGGCAATTTGGGTAAAGGTACCAAATGAACCATCTTGGAAAAACGATCACAAATCACCCAGATGACAGACATCCTACGAGAAACCGGAAGGTCAGAAATAAAGTCCATAGAGATGTGCGTCCAAGGCCTCTTAGGAATAGGCAAGGGCAACAACAACCCACTGGCCCTAGAACAGCAGGGCTTGGCCCGAGCACAAACATCACAAGACTGCACAAACATGCGCACATCTCGAGACAAAGAAGGCCACCAGAAGGACCTAGACACCAAATCCCTGGTGCCAAAAATTCCAGGATGACCTGTCAACGCGGAAGAATGAACCTCCGAGATAACTCTACTGGTCCAATCATCAGGGACAAACAGTCTACCAGGCGGACAGCGATCAGGCCTATCCACCTGAAACTCCTGCAAAGAACGCCGCAGGTCTGGGGAGACAGCTGACAATATCACCCCATCCTTCAGGATGCCGGTAGGTTCGGAATCACCAGGCGAGTCAGGCTCAAAACTCCTAGAGAGGGCATCCGCCTTCACATTCTTGGACCCAGGCAGATATGACACCACAAAGTTAAATCGGGAGAAAAACAACGACCAGCGCGCCTGTCTAGGATTCAGACGCCTGGCCGACTCAAGATAAATTAGATTCTTGTGGTCAGTGAGGACCACCACCTGGTGTCTAGCACCCTCAAGCCAATGACGCCACTCCTCAAACGCCCACTTCATGGCCAGAAGTTCCCGATTTCCCACATCATAATTTCGCTCAGCGGGCGAAAACTTTCGGGAGAAAAACGCACATGGTCTCATTACTGAGCAGTCAGGATCTTTCTGCGACAAAACTGCACCTGCTCCGATCTCCGAAGCATCCACCTCAACCTGGAACGGAAGTAACACATCAGGTTGGCGCAACACAGGAGCGGAAGAAAAGCGGCGCTTAAGCTCTTGAAAGGCCTCCACAGCCGCAGAGGACCAATTAGCAACATCAGCACCCTTTTTGGTCAAATCAGTCAAAGGTTTAGCAATGGCAGAAAAACCCGCTATAAATCGGCGATAGAAATTAGCAAAACCCAAGAACTTTTGCAGACTCTTCAAAGAAGTAGGTTGCATCCAATCACAAATAGCCTGGACCTTGACAGGGTCCATCTCCATAGATGAAGGGGAAAAAATATATCCCAAAAAGGAAATTCTCTGAACTCCAAAACTACACTTTGAGCCCTTTACAAAAAGAGAATTAGCTCGCAAAACCTGAAAAACTCTCCTGACCTGTTGAACGTGAGATTCCCAGTCCTCCGAAAAAACAAGAATATCATCCAAATACACAATCATAAACTTATCCAGATATTCACGGAAAATATCGTGCATAAAGGACTGAAAAACGGAAGGGGCATTTGCGAGACCGAAAGGCATTACCAAATACTCAAAATGGCCTTCAGGCGTATTAAATGCGGTCTTCCACTCATCCCCCTGCTTAATCCGCACCAAATTATACGCACCACGTAGATCGATCTTAGTGAACCACTTAGCCCCCTTTATACGAGCAAACAGATCAGTCAGTAAAGGTAACGGGTACTGGTATTTAACTGTAATCTTATTCAAAAGTCGATAGTCGATACAAGGTCTCAATGAACCATCCTTTTTACCTACAAAGAAAAATCCTGCCCCTAGTGGAGACAACGAGGGGCGAATATGACCCTTTTCCAAGGATTCTCTGATATACTCCCGCATAGCAGTATGTTCAGGTACAGACAAATTAAACAAGCGACCCTTAGGAAACTTACTACCGGGGATCAATTCAATAGCGCAGTCACACTCTCTGTGGGGAGGAAGAGAATCAACTTTAGGCTCTTGAAAGACATCATAAAAATCTGACAGAAATGCTGGGATCTCAGAGGGAGTAGATGAAGAAATAGGAACCAAAGGTGCATCCCCATGAATACCCCGACATCCCCAGCTCAACACAGACATAGATTTCCAGTCCAAGACGGGATTATGAATCTGTAACCATGGTAATCCAAGCACTAAGACATCATGTAGGTTATATAATACAAGGAAACGAATAATCTCCTGATGGTCTGGGGTAAGACGCATAGTCACTTGTGTCCAATATTGTGGTTTATTGCTAGCCAAAGGTGTAGAATCAATACCCTTCAGGGGAATAGAAACTTCCAACGGCTCCAAATCAAACCCACAACGCTTGGCAAAGGACCAATCCATGAGACTCAGAGCGGCGCCAGAATCCACATAAGCATTCACAGTCACAGATGATAAGGTACAAATCAATGTCACGGACAAAAGAAATTTTGACTGCAAGGTACCTGTAGAAAAAGATTTATCAACCTTTTTATCAACCTTATTTATACGTTTAGAGCATGCTGATATAACATGAGCTGGATCTCCACAGTAGAAGCACAATCCATTTTTGCGCCTGTAATTTTGACGTTCGCCTCTAGACAAAACACGATCGCATTGCATATGCTCTAATGCCTTTTCAGAGGTCACCGCCAAATGGTGCACAGGTCTTTGCTCAGAAGACACCGCCATATGGTGCACAGGTTTTTGCTCAGAAGATACCGCCATATGGTGCACAGATTTTTCCTCAGAAGACCCCGCCATATGGTGCACAGATTTGCGCTCCCGCAAACGCCGATCAATCTGGATAGCCAATTTCATGGCATCATTCAGACCTGTAGGCACAGGGAACCCCACCATGACATCCTTCACGGCATCAGAGAGACCTTCTCTGAAATTAGCTGCTAAAGCGCACTCATTCCATTTAGTAAGCACCGACCATTTACGGAATTTCTGGCAGTATATCTCAGCTTCATCTTGCCCTTGGGAAAGAGCTATCAAGGCTTTCTCAGCCAAAATCTCCAAATTAGGCTCTTCATAAAGCAACCCCAAAGCCTGAAAAAACGCATCTACATTTAACAACGCAGGATCCCCTGGCGATAATGCAAATGCCCAACTTTGTGGGTCGCCGCGCAGTAGAGAGATAACAATTTTAACTTGTTGAGTCTGATCACCAGCAGAGTGAGATCTCAGAGACAAAAACAATTTGCAATTTTCTCTGAAACTCAAAAACCGGGATCTGTCTCCGGTAAAGTATTCAGGCAGAGGAATCTTAGGTTCAGACATTGGAGCACGTATAACAAAATCTTGTAGGTTCTGTACTTTTGTCGCAAGGTTATTCAAACCTGCAACTAAACTCTGTGGATCCATGTTTCAAATGGGTGTAACCCAAGCATTCAAAGGTTAAGAGGAGAGGAGAAAAAAAAAGGCTGAAGACTGCAGTTTAAGCAAGGAATACAAATGATCAAACTAAGGTGCACTTTCAAACACAGAAAAAAAAAAAAACCTTTTCTTCTCCTTCCTACTTTAGTGCATATTTTAACACATAGATTTTTTACAGGCCGGCCAAACTGTTATGGTTACCCCAATGACCATGGGAAAAAAAATACAAAACGGACTAGCTCTCGGGTGATGGAAACTACGGTCGACCGTGACCTGAACCTGACCCAACACTTACAGTAGCCGGGGGATGTACCTACGATGCCCTAGACACCACGCGCCAGCCGGAGATCTAACTACCCCTATAAGAGGAATATACAGGCCTGCCTTACCTCCAGTGAGGAACCCCAAAAGATGATAGTAGGCCCCCACAGATATTGACGGTGAGTTCAGAGGAAATGACATACGTAGGATGAACAGCAGATTTAGCACAGTGAGGTCCGCTTACTAGATAGCAGAAGGACAGGAAAGAGTTACTTCACGGTCGACCTAAAAATCACTATTCAAAAACACCATCCAGAAATTACTTTAAACTCCAGTGACAACTCATGCCACTGGAGTAGTAATTTTCTGTCCACAAGAGCTTCCAGCACTGAAGAGTAACATTGCAGATAGCTGGACAAAAATAGCAAAACAAGAAACAAAATTCAACTTAGCTGAACTGGAACTTGAGGCAGGTGAATGCAACAGAATGCTACTAGCACATTGTTGGCCGGCATGTGACTAACAGCCAAGCAGCCTTAAATAGGAAACTCCCCTAGAGGGTGGCGACAGGTAATCAGAGATGGAGGAAGGCACATAAGAGACACTACCATAACAGACCACCGGGGGAGCCCACAAACCGAATTCACAACAATGTTGTGTTCACCGCTCCCAGCCGCACACCGCAAAACGATGCATGCATACGCAAAAGCATGCAAATATAATATAAATATAAGTTAAATTATGTACGCATGATGCATGCCGATGTGTTGTGAATTTGGATTCTGGGCTCCCCCGGTGGCTACTGGTGGAATTGAACTGGTGTCTTCATCTTCTCTGTTCACCTGTTCCCATCAAGATGTGGGAGTCGCTATATAACCTTGCTGCCCTGTTAGTTGCTTGCCGGTCAACAATGTTATCAGAAGCCTCTCTGTGCTTGTTCCTGCTCCTAGACAACTACTAGATAAGTTGGACTCTTGTCCATGTTTGTTTTTGCATTTTTGTTCCAGTTCACAGCTGTAGTTTCGTTACTGTGTCTGGAAAGCTCTTGTGAACAGGAATTGCCACTCTGGTGTTATGAGTTAATGCCAGAGTTTTAAAGTAATTTCTGGATGGTGTTTTGATAGGGTTTTTAGCTGACCATGAAAGTGTCCTTTCTGTCTTCTGCTATGTAGTAAGTGGACCTCAAATTTGCTAAACCTATTTTCATACTACGTTTGTTATTTCATCTTGATTCACCGCCAATACATGTGGGGGGCCTCTGTCTCCTTTCGGGGTATTTCTCTAGAGGTGAGCTAGGACTAATATTTTCCTCTGCTAGCTTTATTTAGTCCTCCGGCTGGTGCTGGGCATCTAGAATCAACGTAGGCATGCTACCCGGCCACTGCTAGTTGTGCGTTAGGTTTAGTTCATGGTCAGCTCAGTTTCCATCTTCCAAGAGCTAGTTCCTATATATGCTGATGCTATGATCTCTTGCCATTGAGATCATGACAGTTTGACCGGCCCACTAAAGGGTTAAAATCCTTGGCTGAGAAAGGAGAGAAATAAGTAGTCTGCTGAAATTTTTTTTTTTTTTTTCTCTCCTTTGAATGGCTCTGTGTTCACCTGTTTGCAATGGATCTTCAGAGTGTAACTGCAGGTTTGAATAATCTCGCCACGAAGGTACAAAATTTGCAAGATTTTGTTTGTCATGCACCTGTATCTGAGCCGAGAATTCCTTTGCCGGAATTTTTCTCGGGGAATAGATCTGGGTTTCAGAATTTTCGAAATAATTGCAAATTATTTTTGTCCCTGAAATCTCGCTCTGCCGGAGATCCTGCACAGCAGGTCAGGATTGTGATTTCCTTGCTCCGGGGCGACCCTCAAGACTGGGCTTTTTCATTGACACCAGGGGATCCTGCGTTGCTCAATGTGGATGCGTTTTTTCTGGCCTTGGGGTTGCTTTATGACGAACCTCATTTGGAGCTTCAGGCAGAAAAAACTTTGATGTCCCTATCTCAGGGGCAAGATGAAGCGGAAATTTACTGCCAAAGATTCCGTAAATGGTCTGTGCTTACTCAGTGGAATGAGTGCGCCCTGGCGGCGACTTTCAGAGAGGGTCTCTCTGATGCCATTAAGGATGTTATGGTGGGGTTCCCTGTGCCTGCGGGTCTGAATGAGTCCATGACAATGGCTATTCAGATCGATAGGCGTTTGCGGGAGCGCAAACCAGTGCACCATCTGGCGGTGTCCACTGAGAAATCGCCAGAGAGTATGCAGTGTGATAGAATTCTGTCCCGAAGCGAGCGGCAGAATTTTAGACGGAAAAATGGGTTGTGTTTCTATTGTGGTGATTCTACTCATGTTATATCAGCATGCTCTAAGCGCACTAAAAAGCTTGGTAAATCTGTTTCCATTTGCACCTTACCGTCTAAGTTTATTCTATCTGTGACCCTGATTTGCTCTTTGTCATCTATTACCACGGACGCCTATGTCGACTCTGGCGCCGCTTTGAGTCTTATGGATTGGTCCTTTGCCAAACGCTGTGGGTATGATTTAGAGCCTTTGGAGACTCCTATTCCTCTGAAGGGGATTGACTCCACCCCATTGGCTAATAATAAACCACAATACTGGACACAAGTAACTATGCGTATTAATCCGGATCACCAGGAGATTATTCGCTTTCTGGTGCTGTATAATCTACATGATGATTTGGTGCTAGGATTGCCTTGGCTGCAATCTCACAACCCAGTCCTCGACTGGAAAGCTATGTCTGTGTTGAGCTGGGGATGTAAGGGGGCTCATGGGGATGTACCTGTGGTTTCCATTTCATCATCTATTCCCTCTGAAATTCCTGAGTTCCTGTCTGACTATCGTGACGTCTTTGAAGAATCCAAGCTTGATTCGTTACCTCCGCACCGAGAGTGCGATTGTGCCATAGATTTAATCCCGGGTAGTAAATACCCAAAGGGTCGTTTATTTAATCTGTCTGTGCCTGAACATGCTGCTATGCGTGAATATATAAAGGAGTCCTTGGAAAAGGGACATATTCGTCCATCGTCATCTCCCTTAGGAGCCGGTTTTTTCTTCGTGTTAAAAAAAAGACGGCTCTTTGAGACCATGTATTGATTATCGGCTTTTGAATAAAATCACTGTTAAATATCAATACCCATTGCCGTTGCTGACTGATTTGTTTGCTCGCATAAAGGGGGCCAAGTGGTTCTCTAAGATTGACCTTCGTGAGGCGTATAATTTGGTGCGAATCAGGCAGGGGGATGAGTGGAAAACCGCATTTAATACGCCCGAGGGCCACTTTGAGTATTTAGTGATGCCTTTTGGTCTTTCAAATGCTCCGTCAGTTTTCCAGTCCTTTATGCATGATATTTTTCGCGATTATTTGGATAAATTTATGATTGTGTATCTGGATGATATTCTGATTTTTTCGGATGACTGGGACTCTCATGTCCAGCAAGTCAGGAGGGTTTTTCAGGTTTTGCGGTCTAATTCTTTGTGTGTGAAGGGTTCTAAGTGTGTTTTTGGGGTACAGAGGATTTCCTTTTTGGGATATATTTTTTCCCCCTCTTCCATTGAAATGGATCCTGTCAAGGTTCAAGCTATTTATGATTGGACGCAGCCCTCTTCTCTTAAGAGTCTTCAGAAATTTTTGGGCTTTGCTAACTTTTATCGTCGATTTATTGCTGGTTTTTCGGATATTGCTAAGCCATTGACCGATTTGACTAAGAAGGGTGCTGATGTTGCTGATTGGTCCCCTGATGCTGTGGAGGCCTTTCGGGAGCTTAAGCGCCGTTTTTCCTCTGCCCCTGTGTTGCGTCAGCCTGATGTTGCTCTACCTTTTCAGGTTGAGGTCGACGCTTCTGAGATCGGAGCTGGGGCAGTGTTGTCGCAGAAAAGTTCTGACTGCTCCGTGATGAGGCCTTGTGCCTTCTTTTCCCGTAAATTTTCGCCCGCTGAGCGGAATTATGATGTTGGGAATCGGGAGCTTTTGGCCATGAAGTGGGCTTTTGAGGAGTGGCGCCATTGGCTTGAGGGGGCCAGACATCAGGTGGTGGTATTGACTGACCACAAAAATTTGGTTTATCTTGAGACTGCCAGGCGCCTGAATCCTAGACAGGCGCGCTGGTCATTATTTTTCTCTCGGTTTAATTTTGTGGTGTCATACCTACCGGGTTCTAAGAATGTTAAGGCGGATGCCCTTTCTAGGAGTTTTGAGCCTGACTCGCCTGGTAACTCTGAGCCCACAGGTATCCTTAAGGATGGAGTGGTATTGTCAGCCGTTTCTCCAGACCTGCGGCGGGCCTTGCAGGAGTTTCAGGCGGATAGACCTGATCGTTGCCCACCTGATAAACTGTTTGTTCCTGATGATTGGACCAGTAGAGTCATCTCTGAGGTTCATTCTTCTGCGTTGGCAGGTCATCCTGGCATTTTTGGTACCAGGGATTTGGTGGCAAGGTCCTTCTGGTGGCCTTCCCTGTCACGAGATGTGCGAGGCTTTGTGCAGTCTTGTGACGTTTGTGCTCGGGCCAAGCCTTGTTGTTCTCGGGCTAGTGGATTGTTGTTGCCCTTGCCTATTCCTAAGAGGCCTTGGACGCACATCTCGATGGATTTTATTTCAGATCTGCCTGTTTCTCAGAAGATGTCTGTCATCTGGGTGGTGTGTGACCGTTTCTCTAAGATGGTCCATTTGGTTCCTCTGCCCAAGTTGCCTTCTTCTTCCGAGTTGGTTCCTCTGTTTTTTCAAAATGTTGTTCGTTTGCATGGTATTCCTGAGAATATCGTTTCTGACAGAGGGACCCAATTCGTGTCTAGATTTTGGCGGGCATTCTGTGCTAGGATGGGCATAGATTTGTCTTTTTCGTCCGCT
Organism: Ranitomeya variabilis; assembly: GCF_051348905.1. Classification (NCBI taxonomy): domain Eukaryota; kingdom Metazoa; phylum Chordata; class Amphibia; order Anura; family Dendrobatidae; genus Ranitomeya; species Ranitomeya variabilis. The sequence continues at coordinate 488,007,416 of NC_135235.1, forward strand.
TTCCATCCTCAGACGAATGGCCAGACTGAGCGGATTAATCAGACCCTGGAGACATATCTGAGGTGTTTTGTGTCTGCTGACCAGGATGATTGGGTTGCTTTTTTGCCATTGGCGGAGTTCGCTCTCAATAATCGGGCCAGCTCTGCCACTTTGGTGTCCCCGTTTTTCTGTAATTCGGGGTTTCATCCTCGATTTTCCTCTGGTCATGTGGAATCTTCGGATTGTCCTGGAGTGGATGCTGTGGTGGAGAGATTGCATCAGATCTGGGGGCAGGTGGTGGACAATTTGAGGTTGTCCCAGGAGAAGACTCAGCTTTTTGCTAACCGCCGTCGTCGTGTTGGTCCTCGTCTTCATGTTGGGGACTTGGTGTGGTTGTCTTCTCGTTTTGTCCCTATGAGGGTCTCTTCTCCTAAGTTTAAGCCTCGGTTCATCGGCCCGTATAAGATATTGGAGATTCTTAACCCTGTTTCCTTCCGTTTGGACCTCCCTGCATCCTTTTCTATTCATAACGTTTTTCATCGGTCATTATTGCGCAGGTATGAGGTACCGGTTGTGCCTTTCGTTGAGCCTCCTGCTCCGGTGTTGGTTGAGGGTGAGTTGGAGTACGTTGTGGAGAAAATCTTAGACTCTCGTGTTTCCAGACGGAGACTCCAGTATCTGGTCAAGTGGAAGGGATACGGCCAGGAGGATAATTCTTGGGTGAATGCATCTGATGTTCATGCCTCTGATCTGGTTCGTGCCTTTCATAGGGCCCATCCTGATCGCCCTGGTGGTTCGGGTGAGGGTTCGGTGCCCCCTCCTTGAGGGGGGGGTACTGTTGTGAATTTGGATTCTGGGCTCCCCCGGTGGCTACTGGTGGAATTGAACTGGTGTCTTCATCTTCTCTGTTCACCTGTTCCCATCAAGATGTGGGAGTCGCTATATAACCTTGCTGCCCTGTTAGTTGCTTGCCGGTCAACAATGTTATCAGAAGCCTCTCTGTGCTTGTTCCTGCTCCTAGACAACTACTAGATAAGTTGGACTCTTGTCCATGTTTGTTTTTGCATTTTTGTTCCAGTTCACAGCTGTAGTTTCGTTACTGTGTCTGGAAAGCTCTTGTGAACAGGAATTGCCACTCTGGTGTTATGAGTTAATGCCAGAGTTTTAAAGTAATTTCTGGATGGTGTTTTGATAGGGTTTTTAGCTGACCATGAAAGTGTCCTTTCTGTCTTCTGCTATGTAGTAAGTGGACCTCAAATTTGCTAAACCTATTTTCATACTACGTTTGTTATTTCATCTTGATTCACCGCCAATACATGTGGGGGGCCTCTGTCTCCTTTCGGGGTATTTCTCTAGAGGTGAGCTAGGACTAATATTTTCCTCTGCTAGCTTTATTTAGTCCTCCGGCTGGTGCTGGGCATCTAGAATCAACGTAGGCATGCTACCCGGCCACTGCTAGTTGTGCGTTAGGTTTAGTTCATGGTCAGCTCAGTTTCCATCTTCCAAGAGCTAGTTCCTATATATGCTGATGCTATGATCTCTTGCCATTGAGATCATGACACCGATGTATGCGGATCAAATGCTGCGTGCACAGATGCAAATGTGAAACCAGCCTTACTTCTACTCCAGATGTAATGGGACATACACCTTCCAAAAATTTCAACTTTTGTCTTGTCAGTAGTGTTGAGCGATACCGTCCGATACTTGAAAGTATCGGTATCGGATAGTATCGGCCGATACCCGAAAAGTATCGGATATCGCCGATACCGATACCCGATACCAATACAAGTCAATGGGACACCAAGTATCGGAAGGTATCCTGATGGTTCCCAGGGTCTGAAGGAGAGGAAACTCTCCTTCAGGCCCTGGGATCCATATTAATGTGTAAAATAAAGAATTAAAATATAAAATATTGATATACTCACCTCTCCGGAGGCCCCTGCACCTCACTGCTGTTAACCGGCAGCCTCCTTTGCTTAAAATGAGCGCGTTCAGCACCTTCCATGATGTCACGGCTTCTGATTGGTCGGGTGCCGCTCATGTGACCGCCATGCGACCAATCACAAGCCGTGACGTCATTCTCAGGTCCTAAATTCCTAGAATTAGGAATTTAGGACCTGAGAATGACGTCACGGCTTGTGATTGGTCGCGTGGCGGTCACATGAGCGGCACGCGACCAATCAGAAGCCGTGACGTCATGGAAGGTGCTGAACGCGCTCATTTTAAGCAAAGCAGGCTGCCGGTTACTACCAGGGCGCGTCAGAGGGTGAGTATATCCCTATTTTTTATTTTAATTCTTTATTTTTTACATGGATATGGATCCCAGGGCCTGAAGGAGAGTTTCCTGTTGTGAACTCTGTTTTCAGGCTCCCTCTTGTGGTCACTGGTGGTATGGTGTGACTTTTGCTTTGGGCTCCCCCTGGTGGCTTTGTTTGTTATCCTGCTGGTCTCTGGCTATCAGCTGGTTCGTTATCCTCTGGGAGGTTCCTATATAGCTCTGTTTTGCTTTCACTTGTTGCCGGCTGTCGATGTAATCAGTGCTACTCAGATTCCTTCTGACTACCTTGCTCCCAGTCCATCCAGGACAAGCTAAGTTTTGTTTGCTCATTTTTTGATCAGCAATGTTTATCATGTTTTCTTGTCCAGCTTGCTAAAATGTGATTCCCTCGCTTGCTGGATGCTCTAGTGGACTGAGTTTCTCCCCACACACCATTAGTTGGTGCGTGGGTTCTTCAAATCTCAGGATGGATATTTTGTAAGGGTTTTTTATTGATCGCATAGACCCCTGCTCTATTTTCTGCTTACTAGTACTAGTGGGCCTCTTTTGCTGAATCTGATTTCATCCCTACGTATGTGCCTTCTTCTTACTTCACCGTTAATATTTGTTGGGGGCTTCTATATCTTTGGGGATTATTTCTCTGGAGGCAAGCGAGGTCCTTCTTTCTCTTTAGGGGTAGCTAGTTCCTCAGGCTGGCTCGAGACGTCTAGGAATTTTTTAGGCACGTTCGCCGGCTACCTCTAGTTGTGTTGGATAGGTTCAGATTTGCGATCAGTCCAGTTACCATCTCCCTAGAGCTTGTCCTTAGTTTATTCACTTGCTGGTCTATTCGTGATCCTCAGCCACTAAGGAGCATAACAGTTTCCTCTCCTTCAGACCCTGGGAACCATACACTGGGAACTTCCGATTCTGATTCCCGATACCACAAAAGTATCGGATCTCGGTATCGGAATTCCGATACCGCAAGTATCGGCCGATACCCGATACTTGCGGTATCGGAATGCTCAACACTACTTGTCAGTCCACAGAGTATTCTTCAAAAAGTCTTGGGGATCATCAAGATGTTTTCTGGCAAAACCGAGACAAGTCTTTATGTTCTTATTGCTCAACAGTGGTTTTATTCTTGGAACTCTGCTGTGCAGGCCATTTTTGCTCAGTCTCTTTCTTATGATGGAGTCATGAACACTGACCTTAGCTGAGGCAAGTGAGGCCTGCAATTCTTTAGATTCTGTTGTTGGGTCTTTCGTGACCTCTTGGATGAGTCATGACTGTACTCTTGGGGTAATTTTGGTTGGTTGGCCACTCCAGAGAAGGTTCACCATTCTTCCATATTTTCGCCATTTGTGGATAATGGCTCTTATTGTGGTTCGCTGATGTCCAAAAGCTTTAGAAATAGTTTTATAACCTTTTCCAGACTGATAGATCTCAATTAATTTGTCTATCATTTGTTCCAGAATTTCTTTAGATCTCGGCATGATGTCTAGCTTTTGAGGAACTTTCGGTCTACTTCACTTTATGAGGCAAGTCCTATTTAATTTGTTTCTTGTTTGAGAACAGGTGTGGCAGTACTCAGGCCTGGATGTGGGTAGGAAATTTGAACTTGGCTTCCCAAAGATGCGATTAACCACAGTTAATTTGTTTTTTTTTGGGGGGAGGAATCACTTTTTCACACAGGGCCCTGTAGGTTTTGGATTTCTTTTTCCCTTAATAATAAAGACCTTTATTTAAAAACTGCATTTTGGGTTTATTTGTGTTTTGTCCAATATTTTAATTTGATTGGTGATCTAAAACATTTACGTGTGACAAATATGTTAAATACTGGCAAAGCTGATCTCAGTCTGAAATGCCAATGGTTCCCTACACTGCATAGCGCACATTGAGCGCTATGTAGCCAGTGATTTAGATGACAAGAACAGTAGTAACACACTTTTTTCTTCTCCCAAGAGATCCCAGTTGTGTCTGACAGCATGAGACCTGACCTGTTCCTACTAGATTACAGGAGGTTAAAGATCACGATGAAGCACAATACATTTATACCACTTGTCCACATAAAGGGATTTCAAGGTTACAAAAAAAGGATTTTTCATTTATTTTTCAAAAAAACAGCTCCTCATTTGTCCATTGGCTGTGACTAGTGTTGCAGGTCAATCTCATTGGATGGCATTGGGCTGTAATACTAGGTAGAGCCATTTAATAGGGTTGTCTGTCTTTTCTTACATTATGCTACATTGAATGCAACATTTGTCATGTATTATGCTAATGGAAAGCACCTTTAAGCATTTGATAGCTGTGGTAGAGAGGATATGTATCTTACCTACACGATCCTGAATTATGTACTTTCAGTCCGTTATTATGGAATAGTCTAGGAGGGGAGGCCTTTATGATTACAGCTCTGAATTTTTCTGTTAAGTTTAGTAAATGTAACCCGACCTCCACAGCCCCCTAATGGACTAAACTGCTAATCAATTGCACATGGCAGCTTCTATGGCTGTAACTGCACCTCCGTATATACTGTTTGTTGAGGGATCCACCCTTCAGGTTCACAGAAAAAATGTATTTACTTTACTATATGGACAAATTTACAGCTTATATGACATTCCATTCCAAATCAATCAGCATTAATATGAAGTCTGTTCCCACTCTGCAGCTATAACACTTCCACTATTCTGGGAAGGCTTTCAACATGATTTTGGAATGTGTCTATGGGAATTTTTGGCAACTCATCTAGAATACTATTTATGACGTCAGACACTGATGCTAAACAAGAGGTCCTGGTCCACAATCTCCATTCTGGTTCACACCAAAGGTGTCCTTAGGGATGAGGTCAGGACTCTGTGTGACCTGCCTTCTAAACTATCCTCACCCAACTATACCTTCATGGACCTTCCTTTACTTTACAGTTTGCACAACACAGCCAGGCAGGTAACATCCTCCTGGCAATAGCCAAACTCAGTTTCATCAATTAGACTTCCAAGATTTATATCTTCACAGAACACATTTCAGCTGCTCCAGACTTCAGTGGCAGCATGCTTCACACCAGTCCATCTGATGCTTGGCATTGCTCTTGGAGATGTAAGGCTTGCATGCAGCTGCTGAGCCATTAAAAGCCAAATTGTGGAGTTTCTGGCGCACAGTTTTTGTACTCACGTTAATGTCATATATAAGTTTGTAGTGCACTATGCGCCTCAACATATGACTTACATTGGCCCACATTGTAACTTTACATGGTCTTGTGGATTTTACATTTCTGGCCTGTTTGTGCCTACTTTTTATGTAAAACATTTTGGTTTTCATGGAATTTGTCTGTGACTCTAACCATGCATGACACTGGGAAGGTTCCTACTTAGGAGCCATGATAGGTAGGAATGGCCTTGATTAGCCTGTGGTCACATGAGGTGCGATCATGCTACTTTAATCACCTGGACCGATGATGAACCTAATATAGAGACCTGCCATGTGTGAGTTACCGTATTTTTCGGACTATAGGACGCACCGGACTATAAGGCGCACCCAGGTTTTAGAGGTGGAAAATAGGGAAAAAAATATTTGAAGCAAAAAAAATGTGGTAAAATATTTAATAACATAAATAGCATACTATTATATGTGGTGTTATTATATATAATAGTACGTTATTATGTTGGAAGCTGCGGGACCAGTGTGGTGTCTGTATACTATATGAAGACACTGGAGGGTGAGTATAAGAATGGGGGCGCAGGGCTGATAGTGAAAGCACCACTCCAGCACTGCAAAATAGCACTGGAGTGCTGCTTTAAAATCCCATGGGAGAACTATAACTCCCAGCATATCCTGCAGATCCTATGACATGCTGGGAGTTATAGTTCACCAAAGGAGTGGCAGAGTGCTTTATTGTGTTTTGTAAAGACTAACCTCTTAATTGTGGGAGCCAGCCTGTGGTGAGGTAAAAGCTGGAGCATCCCATGGCTGCACACACAGAGCCCTCTCTCTTGTTGCCTTTCCACAGCGCACACGCAGGACATAAGAGGAAGCTGCAGATTCTAGGTGGGAGTCTGAAGGACCTGTGATGATGTCAGAAGAGGGAGGGCTCTGAGCTGCCATGTGATGCTCCAGCCCGCCCACTTCTGACATCACACAGGTCCTCCTTGTGCACCACAGACAGCTCAGCGTCCAGCACAGGCAGGTATGCAGCGATCTCCTGGCCCTTGCTGCTGCTGCCTCCTCCCCCGGACACACAGATTTTCCCCAGAATCAGTGCTGGGGAAACTGTGTGTGGCTGCTTAAGTGCAGCATTCATTTGCTGCTCCCGCTCACCGCTCAGCTGATCGGTGGGCGGGGAGCCGCTAATGAATATTCACTGCACTTAATCAGCGGGGCCATGTGGTTTCCCCAGCAGCTGATTCCGGCAGCGGGGACATCCTGAAGTGGGATATCATTGCGATCCCACTCGCTGCTGCCCCCCTCCCCACATGCTATATCCGTACTATAAGACGCACCCACACTTTCCTCCCAAATTTGGAGGAAAAAAAGTGCGTCTTATAGTCGGAAAAATACGGTATGCACATGTTGACAAATGGTCTGTATCTGAGAACTGAATAAGCACTGCCAAGCCAAGTGGCAATCTCCTGTCAAGTGACGCTACCTGGACCCATGGAAGCGTATCTTAACGCGAAACGGCCGTCGTCCTGTCCTTTTGCCTGTTTTATCTGCACTTGTCCTGCCCGTAAAACCATGTCCTTGCAAAACTTTTTGTAATAAAGGACTAAGGTTTACATGCCATGAAAGAGCGAAGTGTTGCTGCTTTTATCTTTTCATTGGATTGCTTCATGTTTGATTTCTTCAGCAAGCACCTTCATCATTGTGTATTCACTCTGCTATGTGCCGTGGACTCAGAGCTCATCTACTCCACCAGTAAGTAGACATATTTCTTAGTGCCATTCGGTTTTTTTCTCTTTTATTGGCTGATCTTTTGATATGTGCATTTTCCAGTTTTGTGTGAATTACGCCAGGAAATGTGATTTGCAGTTAAGTTATTCTTCACAAATTGAATGTTTTTTAATATGCTCTGAAATCTTTCTAGACCTCAGAGCATAATAAACATAACATACAAAAAGCTAAAAAAAAAAAAAAAAATCATAATGCTCCTCTCAGGGTCCACCTCGTCAGCTGCCTTGCTGCTTGCTGTCTGCTTTCCAGTCCTCAGGACCTCATCGGCCTGTTGTTCACAATAGGCCAGCACTTCTGGCCATGACCAAGCCTTGGGGATTGTAAAGTTGCGATACACAGCTACGATGCAGAATTTGACTCAATTTTGTATTTAACAAAGCGTTGGTTAACTGTGTTTCGAGGTGCAGGCCTATTTTTGTAAGCATATTTCTTTTCCGTACACATTTGCTCTTTATAGGTGAGGTTGTGGAAAACTGCCACCTATCAGACATTTATAGCATATACAATAACTGTACACCAGATGGGTGAAAGTGACTGACTGTATCGACGTTTGGAATATGTGCATAATATGTCATATGTCTCAATAGCTGCCAATACCGAGTGCAAGCGCTGAAGACAAACTCACTTCAGCTGCTGCATCCAGCACAGACAGCAAATGAGATAGAAAAATATTTAGAATTGAGAGTCCTCAGTGGTTGATACCTTTTAATGGCTAACTGAAAAGATGGTAACAAATTGCAAGCTTTCGAGACTACATACGTCTCTTCATCAGGCAAAGACTAAAACAAATTCTGAAGAATCACATATTTATGCACAACATAGTATAGGAAAAAAAAAAAAAAAAAAGGGTGAGAGTGCATAAATATGTGATTCTTCAGAATTTGTTTTAGTCTTTGCCTGATGAAGAGACGTATGTAGTCTCGAAAGCTTGCAATTTGTTACCATCTTTTCAGTTAGCCATTAAAAGGTATCAACCACTGAGGACTCTATATTCTAAATATTTTTCTATCTACTGGCTAACACGGTACCAAGATATATTTCTTTCCTGTAGCAAATGAGATGACACCGTGCTCTCCCACAGCTCCAAGCCTCTCCTGTAACTCGTAAATTTGTGAGAGCAGTGACAAAGTCAGAGCTGACCCAAATTTAAAAATGTTCTCTGTAAAAAAAGAAAAAAAAGCTAATGTTTTAATAACCTTTACGTTTTAACATATATTTCCATTTCTTACTAGGGTGAGAGTAGGAGTAAGATTAGGTTTAGGACTAGGGTTAGGTCTAGGATTAGTGTTAGGGTTAGGACAAAGGTTATGGAGAGGACTAGGGTTAGGTCTAGGATTAGTGTTATGGTTACGGCAAGGTTTATGGATAGGACTAGGTTAGTGTGGTTAAGGTTACGGCAAGGGTTCAGACTAGTTTTATTGTTAGGGCTCCTTCACACAACCATAAAACATGGCCAAGTGCTTTGCAATGTTTTATCAGATATCACTCTGACCAATATTACACTATGGGGAAGTGCAAATCTGCAATTTTTTTCTCATGCAGATTCAGCATGAGAAAAAAATTGCAGCATGCTGCTAGTGCATCCGAGAATTGGTCCATGCACAGCCATATAAGTCTATAAGTGCGTGTGAAACATTGGACTGCGCTCAGATTATTATATCACTCTTGAGTTTCCTGTGACATTTTGGTTGTATTGTTGTGGTTTAAGAAACACCTTAGTGGAAAAATCTTGCAGGATCTGTCATCCCACTTCAACTGCAAGAAACAGAAAAAGGCTTTTTTTCCCATAATGTGCCTGCTGTTGACAATGTGTAAAACTGATTATCAGATCACTCAGGCTTGTCACAACTGTACTTTGCTGTGCAGCCATCGCTGTACTATTATTTTACTTTTATGTAATATATATAATTTAAATTCCATATTATCCAGATTTCACTAGCTGAAGACACATGACAGGTAACGGTCAAAGTAGTAATTTATACAGTAGGTAAGTGATTTTTAACAGATATTTAAAAGGAAACTCCAAAAAACTCAAAACTACAATTTTCATTTCTGGTGACAGAAAATGGTGTTGATGACCCCATACAATACTACCACAACAACAAAAAAGGCCAATGTGAGTGAGAATAAACCCACAGATTGATCTCACCACCACCAGCAATGCCTAGCAGATTGATCATCTACAGATGTGTGGATTAGATCTCCAGTGCACCATACTGTGAATGGCAGCTGAATCCTTGATGTTATCACATTGTTTCTGAGGCTGGTCAGATATAAAGGGAAGAATTCTTTTTTGAATCAGCACTGATAAGAAAACTATACTAAATCATCAATCATCGAGAATTGTGAAGACGTATTCAATCCATATAAAATAATAGTCCGGTGATATGAGTATTGGATTTTTTGTTTTAGTCATTATTATCTTATATGGGTTCCTTTATAGGCTTATCAACACAAGGCCTTCAAATTGCATCCGGTCTATGGAAATATGTGGGCCCATGAAGCACCTTGCCTTTTCGTATAGGACAGTCATCAGCAATCGATTTCAAATGTTAATGTACATTCTAGAGAATGATAGTTCTGTGCTTATCGACTATCATTTTGCGGACAGCACATCATTTGGTTACAAAAGGATGATGTGCTGTAGATTATAGAAAAAAAGAAAAGGCAAGCTCACCAGGCTGATATTAACCAACATACACCGGGACACTGATGCGTGGGTGCCAAATCCTGCTGGTGATTCACAGCCGTTAAGTAGCAGAAGAAAACATGGAAGGAGGCACATCCATCCACATGATAAGGGAGTCTTTGTTGAAGAGTCCTACAGAACGGTTTAACAACCAGTGGACTTAGTGATATGACTAAGCGCACAGTGTATGCCAAAACCACTTCAGGATTATGATCCATAATGGATCCATCAATTTTTAAATAGTTTTTTTTCTTATTCATTAAAGACTTCTTTATCATACGGGTGGATGTGTTTCCATTTGTATTGTGCAGTAGATAATAGTGATTATTAAACCAACTTAAAAATCATTCCACCAGACTGTGTAAATTGGCTATTAGTTGGCACCGAGCATTCCTGCAAAGGCTCATAGCCTGATTACTAGTTTCTCTAAATGGTGAATTACTCAGTAATCATATATCTGTCTTAATTGGAAATTCCACAATGTACTCAATAAAGTATAAATCCGATATCTGATGTATGCTAGATAATTGTCTATCATTTTTAGTGTGGGCCCGATTGCTCCCACCCCTAACCAATCAATATTACCAGTATAATAAACCGATCTACCATAGATGTCTACCACAGAAAAATCCTTGTAAGTACAAATGTAATTCATATCTGCCTGTTTTCAGCTGCTTTAAGAATACCTGACTCCCAATGTGTGCACGCAGACCCAAAAATATGCAAACAAAATGCGCAACTGCCTCCCAACAAGCTGACATCCTTCACTTCTTCCGTAGCAAGCTGAGCTCTCAGAACCTTTTAGTCTTATGAATGTTAAATGCGGCTTCTAATTTCAATGGTAAAATTTGTCAAGAGTTTGATGCAAGAATTTGAGGTTAGAATGAACATTCTCGCCAATTATCTTTAATTCATCTTTAATTTCTAGACATCTGTAGATATTTGCTTAAGCAAAGAAGTTTCTTTTTTTAAACCCTAATCTTCAACTCGTAAGTATGTAGTGTATCATTAAATATGACAGAGGTAAAGCTCCTAGTTGCTCGGTTATACAGCTGCAATTTCAGCCTTCAACAGAACAAAGAAGCTCAGATATCAAGACTAGTACAGACATGAAGTAACAGTGCAACTCATAATAACCAATCGGATTTTGTGTCTTATTTGTCCAGTGCAGGTTATAAAATAAAACAGGGGATCTGATTGGTTGCCAGGAGTATCCCATATGATTTATTGTCATTAGTTTTATACATTTATTGTATGTTCAAAAGTACAATGATCCTTTCTCCCATTCTACATAGGATCCATTCTATTGATGGGCAATTCAATATGAGCTGCACTAGTTCTGTGGTGCCGTTCAGATCTCCGTGGCAGCCAGCGTTCCCTTTTGTGCCAACATCCTCGGCGTAGCATCCTGGATGCCACTAACATTGAGGCACAAGGCACATAATGACATTGCGTGGGCTGAGGACGCCATCCCCAAAAGTGACCGGCTACTGCAAAGGACCGAGCAGTGCGAATCGAATATCATGTCTTACTCTGTTCTCTTCCCCTATACATCTTGTCACTATAGAGTTCTATTCGTTAGACATTTCCTTTGGATAGGGACCTGCTGTAATTAAAATCACTACCTGGTGGAGGGCAGAGTGCTTGGTCAGTAAGCTAACATTACAAAGGACAAAAAACTGACTGGCACATTCAGACTAGTGTGACTAGGTGCATACCAGGAGGAGCTACCCCATATACAATATATCCCTACTTACCCATAAAGCAGGCATTGCTGACAGAGATGTCCACATTCACCCAGGAATTCAGTCATCAGCCTTAGAGAGGTATTCACACAGGTCAGGGACCCATCAGGCTGAGACCACCTTGACGACGGTTGATGGGCACATAATATTTGGCCAAATTTTATGCTAAGTATCTCGTATTTTTTCCTAATCCTCCAAAGCCGTATTGCTATTCAAATTTCACATGTTCCTGTATGGTCAGACACAACCACTACACAGTACACAGTAGGGGCACAGTTATAAGATTATCTCAGCACAGGAACAGGAGCAGTAGAGTTAGTGCTATTCCCAGGCATCGGGTGCTAACTACAACTGTCATCATCCTTGCCTGGTCTGCCTGCGAAGCATTTCTGCTGTATTTACATGCGCTGATCTCAAGCCGCTAAACGAGTGTGATCGACAATACTGATGTCGTTCGCTTGTTTCTCGGCCTCTTTACACCAACTGAGAAAGAATGAAGGGAACAGAACAATCACAATTAGATCAATCTGTCCCCATACAGTATCATGTTATCAGCAGCATATCTACAGTTTATACCAGCGATGTGCTGCTGAGAACAAGGATTTCTGTTCCCACATAAACAATCCAATCACTCGATGAATAGGCAGCACTTTGCTTGTTTAGTATAATACACCCCATAATCCTCCATATATTATAATGTGCACCTCAGTCCTCCATATAGTATAATACTCTCCTCAGTCCTCCATATAGTATAATACACTCCTCATAGTCCTCCGTATATTAAAATACACTGCAATTCCTCTATATAGTATAATACACTGCTCAGTCCTCCATATAGTATAATGTACTGCCACAGTCCTCCATATAGTATAATACACTCCTCAGTCCTCCAAATAGTATAATACATTTGTCACAGTGCTCCATATAGTATAATGCCCTGCCATTGTCATCCACGTAGTACAATTCACTTCCCATAGTATAATGCACCCCATAGTTCTTCATATAGTATAATGTATTCCCCATAGTCCTCAATACAGTATAATGCAGCCCACATATAGCATAATGATGCCACCCCAGAGTATAATGCAGCCACCCCACAGAATATATTGCAGCCCCCTGAGTATAATGTAACCCCCAGAGAATATAATGCAGCCCCCCATAGAGTATAATGCAGCCCCTGCATACATATGGTAGCCCCCTCATAGAGCATAATGCAGCCCCCGATAGAATATAATGTAGCCCCTCCATAGAATATAATACAGCACCCTATAGAATGTAATACAGCCCCCATACATTGTAATACAGCCCACCTCCCCATAGAATATAATACAGCCCCCCATAGAATATAATGTAGCCCCCATAGAATGTAATACAGCCCCCCATAGAATGTAATACAGCCCCCATAGAATGTAATACAGCCCTCCCACATAGAATGTAATACAGCCCTCCCCCATAGAATGTAATGCAGCTCTCCCCCATAGAAGGATAATACAGCCCCCCATAGAATGTAATGCAGCCAGCCCCCATAGAATGTAATGCAGCCAGCCCCCATAGCATGTAATGCAGACAGACCCTCATAGAATGTAAAGCAGCCAGCCACCCATAGAATGTAATGCAGCCAGCCCCCATAGAATGCAATGCAGCCAGCCCCATAGAATGTAATGCAGCAAACCCCCATTGAATGTAATGCAGCCAGCCCCCATTGAATGTAACGCAGCACAGCCCCCATAGAATGTAATGCAGCACAGCCCCCATAGAAAGTAATGCAGCCAGGCCTCATAGAATGTAATGCAGCCAGCCCCATAGAATGAAATGCAGCCAGCCAGCATAGAATGTAATGCAGCACAGCCCCCATAGAATGTAATGCAGCCAGCCCCCATAGAATGTAATGCAGCCAGCCCCCCATAGAATGTAATGTAGCACAGCCCCCATAGAATGTAATGCAGCACAGCCCCCATAGAATGTAATGCAGCCAGCCCCCATAGAATGTAATGCAGCCAGCCCCCCATAGAATGTAATGCAGCACAGCCCCCATAGAATGTAATGCAGCCAGCCCCCATAGAATGTAATGCAGCCAGCCCCCATAAAATGTAATGCAGCCAGCCCCAATAGAATGTAATAAATCCCCCCATAGAATGTAATACAGCACAGCCCCCATAAAATGTAATACAGCCCCCCCAATAGCCCCACAATCCAGTTATCAGTCATTGATATATTTAAAAAAAAAACCTCTCCTCACCTCTCCTCGTGCCCCGCGATGCTCCCGGCTCTGGTCTCAGTAGCTGCAGTCTGCCCGACACACAGCAGGTACGCGATGATATGATGTCATCGCGCACCCGCAGTGCCAGAGGCAGAGCGGGGAATGATGGGAGAGGGAGCGACAGCAGACGCTCTCTCCTCCATCATTGCATTCAACTGTACCGGCATCATAGACGCCGGTATAGTTGAATGTGGTGGCGCTGGCGGGGGGTGAGTCGGCGCTGGGGGGAGTCAGCACTGGCGAGCGGCCCACTACTGCCACCGGCCCTTCTGGCATTTGCCAGAAGTGCCCGATGGCCAGTCCGGCCCTGTATACCACTGATTCTGAGATTTTCTTTTCGTGACATATTTTACTTCATGTTAGTGGTTACATTTCTTTGATATAACTTGCGTTTATTTATAAAAAAAAAAAATGAAATTTGGAAAACATTTTGAAAATTTAGCAATTTACAAACTTTTAATTTTTGTACACTTAAATCAGAGAGTGGTGTCATACAAAATAGTTAATAAATAACATTTCCCACATGTCTACTTTACATCAGTACAATTTTGGAAACAATATTTTTTTTTGTTAGGACGTTATAAGGGTTAAAACTTGACCAACGATTTCTAATTTTTCCAGCAAAATTTACAAAACCATTTTTTTAGGGACCACCTCACATTTGAAGTGAGTTTGGGGGGGTCAATATAACAGAAAATAGTCAAAACTGACACCATTTTAAAAACTGTACCCCTCAAGGTGCGCAAAACCACATTGAAGAAGTTTATTAACCCTTCAGGTGCTTCACGAGAACTAAGGCAATATGGAAGGAAAAATTGAACATTTTACTCTTTTCATAAAAAATTTACTTTGGGACCAATTTTTTTCATTTTCACAAGGAGAAAAAGAACCACAAAATTTGTCGTGCAATTTCTCCAGAGTGGGGAAAAGCCACTGTTTGGGTGCATGGTAGGGTTCAGAAGGGAGGGAGCACCATTTAACTTTATGAACACAAAATTGGCTGGAATCAATGGTGGCGCCATGTCGCATTTGGAGACTCCCTGATGTACCTAAACAGTGGAACCCCCCCAATTCTAACTCCAACCCTAACTCCAACACACCCCTAACCCTAATCCCAACCCTAATCACAACCCTAATCCCAATACACCCCTAACCCTAATCCCAACCCTAACTGTAATCCCAACCATAACCACAACCCTAACTCTAACCCAGCCCTAACTCTAACTTTAGCCCAACCCTAACCCTAACTTTAGTCCAACCCTAACCCTCACTTTAGTCCAACTCTAACCCTAACTTTAGCCCATCCCTAACCCTAACTTTAGCCCAACCCTAACCCTAACTTTAGCCCAACTCTAACCCTAACTTTAGTCCAACTCACTTTAGCCCAACCCTAACCCTAACTTTAGCCCAACTCACTTTAACCCAACTCTAACCCTAATGGAAAAATGGAAATAAATACATTTTTTATTTTATTATTTTTTACCTAACTTTACCTAACCTATCTTTCCTAAACTATGAATGTTTATTTTTCTTAAACTGTTTCCTTTAGCCTTATTCTTAAGAATATCAGCTTGGCACACAAAATCCTCCGCCATCTATGAACGCCTAATAGGAAATGGTGAATAATGCTAATATCTTATAAGAAGAGTTTTCTGGCACTTTGATATCTACCATTCTTCCTGAAGATTTTTCTCTTTTATAATTAAGCCAAATGATAGCGCCTGACTAAATCACACACATGGTTCTGAGACAAGTTGTAATTCTGTTCTGCCAGTTTTGTGTCAAAACATTGATTTAGCAAAAAACTATGGAACATAACAGTACAAGTAGCAATTAACAGGAGGATTAGTTATTTTTTGCCATTTAATCACATATTATTTCATGACAGTTACTGAGTAGAAGCCACACTGCTATTCACAATCTGTAATAGTTATCATGTCCCATTCATATCACTGATGTCTTCTTATGTAATAAAATGGCCTTTGGGTCCCCTCAGGCACCAGAGTCATGGTACCTGGATCATAGTAGGTCAAATTAAATTGTAAGCAACACTTTTTCAAGGATTGTGTAATTACATGTGAATTTTATGCTGGTCAGTTACAAATAGACAATGACAGCTTTTCCATCCAGAGGGTGACATTTATCAAATATGATGCGAAATGAGGACCAGTTCTTCGTAGCAACAAGAGATGAGTGAACTTGAACTTAAAAGTTCGGTGTTCATCCTGGACAGTTGGTGTCTGTTGCTGAACTCCGAACATGGACTTCTCCCTGAAGTCTCTTATAATATTCAGAGTTCCGGGGAAGAGAGAGAGAGAGAGATTTTCCAGCTCCAAAGTTTGGGTGATCATTGTTTTCAATGGGGTTCTGGTTCAAGTTTGGTTACAGTTCTGTTATCCCAACCAAACTTTGGACTAAAGTTCATCCCTAGTAACAACCAAGCAGATTCTATTTTTAAAATGTCGATTTATTAATTAAGGAAGCAATCAGATTGATTGATATGGGCAACACATTCATTTTTTTTTCTCTGTACCAGATTTGATATATAGACATGGCAGTTGGCACCTTTCGCATCTATTGCCAGTTGTGTTATCAGGTTGACCAGTATAGTAAAATATTTTGAGTTACAGGAATTTATTAAAATGGTTCTCCAGAATTTACAAAAAGAAAGGAAGAAAATGTCATGATGAATAAATTCCTAAATAGTTTTGATTAGCAATAATGTTCACTTTATCAGGTTTGTTTTGCTGCCATAATGTTAAACTGACAGACATCTGTCCGAAAATGTTACAACAGGTGCCTATGAGCATGTCTGTGGGAAGCTCCACTGCGGTGGCTCAGAGATAACCTCCTTCACACATCTGTGTTTCCAGTACGTGTGGGTTTTTTCATGGATACTCTGAATGATCGTACAAGGGAAGGGGTGTGTCGACTTGACTCTCCTCTGGGGAGGGGAGAGAATGACCCAGCAGGGATCGGCTCTCTGGCACCACCACTTACCCCAGGTAAGTCAGGGAACTAACCGAGGGCAAATAGTTGCCGGAAAGGCTACCTTTATAGGTACGAGTTATTGAAGCGCTCCCAGTGAGGGGGATATATATCACCAGTCCAGGCTGGGGATATATATATAAACCTCATGGCTGTCACTGTCGGATTTCCTCACTAACACAGTACGGTATGCTGCCATCAGTTCCTTGTTCGATATAAGCCCCATTCGACAGCTGGCTTATATCGGGTCAGAAACCAACCCGGGTAGCGTATAATAACCAACTGAGCGTGCGGACATGGGAATTCGTGAATCGAGATAAAAGAGCAGGCCAAGATTAATTTTATATTTAGTCGCCGAAAGGTGCACTAGAAGATGCAGGTATATATATATATATATATATATATATATATATATATATATATATATATATATACAAGAACAATATACAAGTATACAGTCAGGAGTGTAGCACAAGGGTAGGATACAGATAAATTACAATTACCGTATTAGGTAGCATGTGACCACAGGGAGGCGCTGATGTATCATAGGTCCAAATCTTTGTGACATAATTTTCCTGGCCGCATCAGCTAACGGGCCTCCTGCCAGTAGAAAACTTAGTCCAAAATGAGAAGCTGCCTATTATCCCACATGCTGTGCCAACAACTAGGCTGTGCAGCCTCTCTCCTCCCATATCTGAGAGCATAGCTTTCCAGCTAGAACTGTGGATGCCCATAACTTTCTGCCCAAAGCTCTAAATGGGATGGCGGCATCACTGGGTTCTGCTGGATTTTATCTGTGCAGGGAGACCAAATACGGCTACCATATTTAATTCCTGGTAGCTATGCTTTATAACTCCATAACGCAGAGTTCTAGAGGTGGCTGCATGGTATGGGCTTGTGGGGTAAGGAGTGCAGATTCCGATTATGTGCTCAGCTAGGTTCAGAGATATTGCATTCTTTTATTATAGGTCATTTTCTAGATTCAATATCTCAGAGCCTTGTGCTGTTGAGCTGGGGATCTGAGGTGCCAATATGTCCAACAAAGGAAGCCAGTTGGCTGGTTAATGCACAAGAGTTTATACCCCTGTGATAATTGCTGGACTTGGTGCCACTTGATGCCTTTTGGACCCCCTGGAGAGAGTTTCAAACGCCTATTTGCTTGAGCTAATTAAAAAAAATTAGTCTGCCTTGTCCAAGGAAGTGCCATCGCTGGATAATGAGGTCCCATTGTTCGATGTGTATTTGACTTCCCTTTTTTTGCCTGGGGGGGATACCAAAGGTGGGGGGCTTAGTTTCTAGCAAGTATTTTGGGCCAAACTGTATCTGATGGGGAATTCCATCAGATATTAAAATGATATCAATTAGATATAATTTTCTTATATCTAACAGATAACACATGTACACACAGAGACATATCCATTTTCTTCCAGCAGCACGGATGACAAGGGCCAATGAAAGTCTGTAAAAAACACATACAGGGCATGGATGCCATCTGTGTGCTTTCCATGTTGAACATGGCAAAGTATAGAAGCTTTGTAATTTATGTATTTATTTATCCATACTGGAAAAACACTGATGATGCTGAAGGTAAAAACGAACACATGGATAACATATGGATGACACAGTGATGGAAAACACTTATGGAAAACACTGATGACAGATTTTGTACTACAAAAAATGTGATTGCAGAAGAGTTGTCCGGCATTTAAACAAGTTGCAAATAAGGAATTAACAGAAAACACCTGGATAACGAAAACATTGTCCAACAGAAAAAAAAAATTTTTAGAACTGAAAAAAAATAGCATAAAAATTGCGCAAAGGCAAAAATTAAAATGCCTAAATTTCAAACTTTTACTTAATAAAAAAGGCAAAACAGTAATGACTAGGGGACCGAAAGTTTTGTGACATTTAGGGATGAGTGGACCCTTGGTTATTCAGGTTTGTCGAGTTCAGACGAGCTGTGGTTCAAAGTTCAGTTGATCATCTGAACTTGACCCGAAACTAATAGAAGTCAATGGTGATCCGAACTTTGGTACTTTAAAATGGCCGATAAATGATCATAGCAAGGGCTAGGGGGCTGCAAAAGGAAGCAAAATAGGAGTAAGAACAGGACAAATGCCCTGCAAACAGAGGTGGATAGGAAAATGACTTAAAATAACAGAATAGAAATTCATAATCTTCCACCAGGAAGCGGAGGTTCAAGTGGAGGAGGAGGTGGAGGTGGACGTGGCGTTGTAGGTTGAAGAGACAGGGGAGGAGGCAGCCAACACTGTTTCTGTGGGTTGTTTTTTTTAAAAGAACATAGAATTAAAAAATAAAATAAAAAATAAAAAACAATCTAGGACCAGGAGGCGGAGGTCCAAGTGGAGGTGGATGTGGCGGTGTAGGAGGAAAAGGCAAGGGAGCAGAAATATAACAATATTTGTAGGGGGATTTTTTGGGGGTGTTGTTTTTTTTTTCATTTTTTTAGGGAACTGACTTAAAAAAAACACTAAATTAAAAAAAAATAACAATTAGAACCAGGAGGCAGAGGTACAGTGGAGAAGGAGGTGGATGTGGAAATGGCGGTGTAAGTGTAAGAGGCGGATGAGGAGGTACCTAACACTGTTTTTTTTGTTTCTTTATTTGGGAAGGCCCCAAAATTAAGCGAATGGTGCTGTTACAGTTGTCTAGTCAGCCAAAGGTATAGACAAGTCCTGTGGGATCCACGCCTGTTTCATTTTAAGGAATATTAGGTACCCCACGTTGGCTGTTGACAAGCGGATATGCCTGTCTGTGATCACACACCCTTCAGTGCTAAGAACACATCCTGACAGTACACTTGCCGCAGGGCACTCTAGCGCCTATAAGGCATAAAGAGCAAGCTCAGGCCATGTGTCCAATTTGGAGAGCCAAAATATAAATGGGGCAGAGCCACCAGTTAGTACGTGGAGACGTGTGGACACGTACTCTTCCACCATTTTGTTGTAACGCTGCCTTCTGTTAATACAAACTGTATCATGGCGGCGTCTAATGTTATAGCGTGCTGAAAATGTTTTGCCACCTATCAGCCATTATAACCCTACCTTCCAAGGTGGTGGCGGTGCCTCAGATGGATTGGCGACTTACTCCTATTTTGCCTTGCACTAAGTCCCAACTGTCAGGTGAGAACGCCAGAAGTAGTGCCTTCACCAGTGTGCCCTTGTATTCATGCATTTTGCGATCCCGCTCCAGTGACGGAAATAAAGTAATTGTCCTTGTAACGAGGATCCAGCAGGGTGGCATCCATTAACTAGCACTGGTAACAATCCGGGAAACTCGACAATCGTTTCCCGGATTGGTGGTGGTGGTGGTGGTGGCTAAGTGACTGGAAGCATTATCCGCTATACAACCAACAACCGTTTCACACTGCTCTGGCTTCAATAGTGGTGTGCTGTGATCCCCTAGAAACTGGGACAGGAAGGTCGAGCGAGAAGATGTGGGTCTTTGTTGTGGCCCACTTTCAGCTTGGCCACGGCCTCGTCCTCTGCAAGCACCATCAGCATCAGGTCCACTTCCCCGACCCTTGGCCCTTGGCTTGCCCATTTTAAATGGACTAATGAACTATTTCAAAAGCTCAACACAAATGTATTTATTTGGAACAAAATTATATCTGTTCAGTATGCCTTCAAAGCTACGAATGTTTTTTTTAAAAAGAGTGGAACAAGGCTAGCAGACAGAACTATGAATTTTATGCCTGCAAAGCTACGATTTTTCCACCACAGATACACAAGGCCTCAGCCTGACATAACAGACTGTATAAATTTTGGGGGGGGTTTTTGGAGAATTAAAAAAAAAAAGTGGAACAAGGCTAGCAGACAGAACTATGGAGCTTATGCCTGCAAAGCTACGATTTTTCAAACACAGATACACCAGGCCTCAGCCTGACATAACAGACTGTATAAAATGTTTTTTTGGGGGTGAATTTTTGAAAAAAAAAATGGAGAACAAGGCTAGCACACAGAACTATGATACGTATGCCTGTGAAACTACGATTTTTCCACCACAGATACATCGGGCTGCAGCCACAGTTAACAGACTGTCTATTTTTTTTCCCTTGTATGTGAAATTTGGCAAAAAATAAAAAATGAGTACAACAACGCTAGCAGACAGAACTATGAAACTTATGCCTGCAAAGCTATGATTTTTCCACACCAGATACACCAGGCCTCAGCCTGACATAACAGACCGTATAAAATATATTTTTGGGGGTGAATTTTTGAAAAAAAAAAAAAGAGAACAAGGCAAGCACACAGAAATATGATACGTATGCCTGCGAAACTACGTTTTTTCCACCACCGATAAAAAAAAAGATTTTTTGGCGCACTCAAATCTGGTGTCTGGGACAAAAAAAAAGTAGATTTGCACGTTCTTAGATTTCAATAACCTGGCTGTAGTAGGCAACGGGAACAAGCAAATAATTGTTAAAATAAGGGGGCTATGGATTGCTTTAGAATAAAAGGAGCAGGTATCAGGTGAAGAAAAAAAAAGCCACAGAAAACTTCAGCTAGATATATATTAAATAAGCAGCAGCAGACAGTAATGGAGCTTTTGATGTATGCAGTGAGAACTATGTACTCACCTACAGTGCCTGCAGGCCTTGCACTGATGTTGATATGCGCATATAGACTCCCCTGCCTACCTAGCGCTGCAATCTCGGGACCCCCGAATTAGCCCTAAAAAGGACTGTTGCTTTCTGAGGAGTTATGGACTGAACAGATGCAGACCTACACTTAAGGTACCTTCACACTAAGCGACGCTGCAGCGATATCGACAACGATGCTGATCGCTGCAGCGTCGCTGTGTGGTCGCTGGAGAGCTGTCACACAGACAGCTCTCCAGCGACCAACTATGCCGAAGTCCCCTGGTAACCAGGGTAAACATCAGGTTACTAAGCGCAGGGCCGTGCTTAGTAACCCGATGTTTACCCTGGTTACCAGTGTAAATGTAAAAAAAACCTGTCACACGTCCCTCGCCGTCTGCTTCCCGCACTGACTGTGAGTGCCAGCCGTAAGGCACAGCACAGCGGTGACGTCACCGCTGTGCTCTGCTTTTACTTTACAGCCGGCACTCACAGTCAGTGCGGGAAGCGGACGGCGGGGGACGTGTGACAGACAGCAGAAGGTGAGTATGTACTGTTTGTTTTTTTTACTTTTACACTGGTAACCAGGGTAAACATCAGGTTACTAAGCGCGGCCCTGCGCTTAGTAACCCGATATTTACCCTGGTTACCATTGTAAAACATTGCTGGCATCGTTGCTTTTGGTGTCAAACACGACGATACACGCCGATCTGACGACCAAATAAAGTTCTGGACTTTCAGCAACGACCAGCGATATCACAGCAGGATCCAGATCGCTGCTGCGTGTCAAACACAACGATATCGCTATCCAGGACGCTGCAACGTCACGGATCGCTATCGTTATCGTTGCAGAGTCGCTTAGTGTGAAGGTACCTTAACTCTTAAGAGCATGATTCTGATCCTATCTCAGCAGCAGCTCTCCCTACATTTGCTAAGTTCGGAGCAGAATGTGGCGAGCAGGGCGGAGACAGGTCTCTTATGGACCTGATGACGCTGTGCGGTCAGCCAATCACTGTAATACCACAACAAAGATGGCTGCGGCATTACAGTGCATGGCTTAAAATCCCTGCACTGTCATTTTCGCTCTAAAGAGCACCAGAATTGCAGGGTGGAGACCCGAGCTCCCGCCGAATAATCCCGGAAATACTCGGTGCTCGCAAAGTACACCGAGCATAGTGATACTCGGGTGAGTACCGAGTAGTGGCGAGCATGTTCGCTTATCACTAGAAACCATCTTTTACATGACCACATCTGCGGGACCAAGAGCTTGCAGCCATGCTGAGACAGGGTGGAGTAGGGTGAACACGACAAACTGCTGGACTGTGAATGAGGTGCAGGTGAAAATGTTATGGTGGATTGAGAAAGATGTGACATGCTTGGTGTCTGAGATCTGTCATGAACAGAAGGCATCTCCACTTTCATAAGAGCTGACGGGCTGTCACTCACACCGACTGTAGCGGGTAAACAAGTGGAGGTGCTGTGGCCGGAGTCCTGTGTGAGAACACTTGCCAAGGTGACAGAGGAGGAAGAATCAGCAGATGCGGTTGATGGGTGGGCCTCGGTGGTTGATGAGTCCCACTAGGCTGCATTTTAGGGCAGTGAGATTCCCAGACTAACGCAAGTTGATCGCCCATGTGCCTGTTCATGAATGTACAAGCCAAATTATTTCGAATTTTTGCCTCTACTGAGTCCTTTTTTAAAACGTTGGCAGAAAACATGAGTTGGGTCATCCTTTTTGATCTCAAAAAAGACCCTGGCTAGTCAACCCTTGCATCCATGTGAACTGCAGATTCGCAACTGCTCCTGGCCACAGCCAAAGTTTTAGCTAAGGATGCAGTGCTTGCCATGGTTGCATCACTCATCATCTTCCTCCTTCTCCATCTCCTCTCCTGTGCTTTTCTGCTGCATGCCTCTGGATTCACAAAAAGTGAGATCTACAACCTCATCCTCTCTTTTCTCCCACTCTTCACCCTGAGAGTCACTCTACTCCTCTTCCTGTCCTGACAGCACAGTACAGTCTTTGTGCACCTCAGGTATCGGACTCTTGTCAAAATCACCTCCACCCCGAGTGGTTAGCGTCTGGTGACGAGGGTCTGGATTTTGCTCTGACCCTGCTTCATCCGGCTCCAGATCCAACAGTGGCTCAGTGGTTAGCCTTGCAGCTCTGGGGTCCTCCTGAGTTCAAATCCCACCAAGGATAACATCTGCAAGGCATTTGTATGTTCTCCCCCATAGCAAATAGATAATGGCTGCACTTAAGTTTATTGTGCTAAAGCAAGGAAATGTGCAATACATGAAATGTGAACAGCATAATGGCTTGTGAAATTTATGAAAAAACACATGAGATTTTTAGCACAAAATTTGGCCAAATGTTGTGAGCCCATTCACCAAACGTCAAGGTAATCTCAGATCGAATGGGTAACTAACCTGTCTGCCTAGTGTGAACACTTACCTATGGCTCATAAAATGGTAAAGCCTGTATTTATATAGGAGGTTAGAACCAACTGTGTTTGGATGTAATTAAAATCACAGCATGGTGAAGGGCGGGGCGTTCAAGTCAGAAAAAGCAATACATAGTAAATATAGAAAAACTGACTGAACAGCCATCTAGTCTGAACTGGTGCATAACCAAAAAGTCTTACATAGCAAATAGATAATGGCTGCACTCAAGTTTATTGTGCTAAAGCAAGGAAATGTGCAATACATGAAATGTGAACAGCATAATGGCTTGTGAAATTTATGAAAAAACACATGAGATTTTTAGCACAAAATTTGGCCAAATGTTGTGAGCCCATTCACCAAACGTCAAGGTAATCTCAGATCGAATGGGTAACTAACCTGTCTGCCTAGTGTGAACACTTATTAGCCATTAGCCATAGGTAAGTGTTCACACTAGGCAGACAGGTTAGTTACCCATTCGATCTGAGATTACCTTGACGTTTGGTGAATGGGCTCACAACATTTGGCCAAATTTTGTGCTAAAAATCTCATGTGTTTTTTCATAAATTTCACAAGCCATTATGCTGTTCACATTTCATGTATTGCACATTACCTTGCTTTAGCACAATAAACTTGAGTGCAGCCATTATCTATTTGCTATGTAAGACTTTTGGTTATGCACCAGTTCAGACTAGATGGCTGTTCAGTCAGTTTTTCTATATTTACTATGTTCTCCCCCATATTCGTATGGGTTTCCTCTGGGTACTCCAGTTTCCTCCCACATTTTAAAGACATACTGATAGGGATTCTAGATTGTGAGCCCCAATGGGGACAGTGCCAATAATGTTTGTAAAGTGCTGTGGAATTAATGGTACTATATAAATGAGTAAAATAAATAAATGATAATATTTTGGGCATTGTGCAGATGCTTTTCTCCTCTTGACTCTGTGAACCTTTGGAGCAGACCTCTGATACCCATGGAATAGAATGTGTGAACAGCTCTGCTGACTGGCAAATCTCTGGTTCCCCACAGTCAGTTGCGCAGTTGGAGAGTTCTGACACAGTGGAAAACAAGGGTAATTGGGGTGCCATTGAGGACTGTACTGTGTGTGATGTTAAGGTGAAGAAAGAGGAGGAAAAGCCTCTCGATGAAGCGCTTGCCATCTACTGGAGTACATGTTCTTTATTGCCCTCATCTACAAGGCGTAGATGAGGGCATCCGGCAAGCTCTCTGCGTCCGGGTAACCCTGGACTCTGATCTCTACTTCAAAACACATTTCCATGCCATTTCCACTTCCTGACGACTATGACTCAAAAATGATCCTAACATTCCTTAGGCTACTTTCACACTAGCGTTAACTGCAATCCATCACAATGCGTCGTTTTGCAGAAAAAACGCATCCTGCAAAAGTGCTTGCAGGATGCGTTTTTTCACCATAGACTAACATTATGCGACGTATTGCGACGGATTGACACACGTCACAACCGTCGTGTGACGGTTGCGCTGTGTTGTGGCGGACTGTTGGCACAAAAAAACGCTACATGTAACGTTTTTTGCCGACGGTCCGCTTTTTCCAACCGCGCATGCGCGGCCGGAACTTCGCCCCCACCTCCCCGTACTTCCCCGCACCTCACAATGGGGCAGCGGATGCGCTGGAAAAATGCATCCGCTGCCCCCGTTGTGAGGCGTATACAACGCTAGCGTCGGTAACCTCGGCCCGATGCTAGTGTGAAAGTAGCCTTAATCAAGAATCTGCAAAAGCCCTAGTCCATGCACTCTTCATCTATCGCCTCGACTACTGCAAGCTCTTGCTTTGTGCCCTCTCTTCTAACAGTCTCACACCCCTTCAATCCTAAACTCTGCTGCCCAACTAATCCACCTATCCCCCTACTATTCACCGGCCTCTCCTCTCTGTCAATCCCTTCCCCCATTATCCAGAGACTCCAGTTCAAAACCCTAACCATGGCATACAAAGCCATCCACAATCTGTCTCCTCCATACATCTGTGACCTAGTTTACAGGGATACTTACCTGCATGAAACCTCCAATTCTCACAAGATTTACTTCTCTACTCTCCTGTTATCTCCTCTTTCCTGTACATCCCCTCTACTCTGGAACTCTCTACCCCAACATATCATACTCTCGCCTACCATGGGAACCTTCAACTGGAACTTGAAGAACCACCTCTTCTGACAAGCCTACAATGTACAGTAACCATCATTCCACCATTCCGCTGCATGACCACCTCTACCCTCCACCCTTTATAGCAATAAATAATAATAATACCGTTATGCGACTGCCAAAATAAGGGAGTGGAGTAGCTCATCCAGTAACAGAAGTTGTCAAAAAGCTGCGCAATTATACTATTTCTACTTTGGGGAAATTGATGCTACTTTAGTGGTGTGTGGCAATAATTTGGGGAAATGTTTGCACTCCAAGTTGGGTCTCCTTCATGTGTGTTGCCTGTAGCAGTAGGGCTCCCAGACCAGCAGGCCTGCACTTACTTTCAGTCAAATAACTGTGTTACTATCTTTAAATGTTTCTATCAATAGTATTTGACAAAACTGATATTTGGGCCATCTGAGTGTCGCTGAGCAGAAAAGCAGTTTGAGCTGTTTCATGAGGTATCAGGACTCAAATCAAAGCAGGCTTAAGGTACCGTCACATTAAGCGACGCTGCAGCGATATAGACAACGATGCCGATCGCTGCAGCGTCGCTGTTTCATCGTTGTGTGGTCGCTGGAGAGCTGTCACACAGACAGCTCTCCAGCGACCAACGATGCCGAAGTCCCCGGGTAACCAGGGTAAACATCGGGTTACTAAGCGCAGGGCCGCGCTTAGTAACCCAATGTTTACCCTGGTTACCAGTGTAAATGTAAAAAAAACAAACACTACATTCTTACATTCTGGTGTCTGTCGCGTCCCCGGCGTCCGCTTCCCTGCACTGTGTAAGCGCCGGCCCTAAAGCAGAGCGGTGATGTCACCGCTGTGCTCTGCTTTACGGCCGGCCGGCGCTGACACAGTGCAGGGAAGCGGACGCCGGGGGACGCGACAGACATCAGAAGGTGAGTATGTAAGTGTTTGGTTTTTTTTACATTTACAATGGTAACCAGGGTAAATATCGGGTTACTAAGCGCGGCCCTGCGCTTAGTAACCCAATGTTTACCCTGGTTACCAGTGAAGACATCGCTGGATCGGTGTCACACACACCGATCCAGCGATGTCAGCGGGTGATCCAGCGACGAAATAAGGTGCTGGCCTTCTAGCTCCGACCAAAGATATCACAGCAGGATCCTGATCGCTGATGCGTGTCAAACACAACGATATCGCTATTCAGGACGCTGCAACGTCACGGATCGCTATCGTTATCGTTGTGAAGTTGTTCAGTGTGAAGGTACCTTTACACTGATCCCTCACACACCTCGTCTTAAAGGGAACCTGTCACCACGTTTTTGGAAGATGGGATAAAAATAGCGTTAAATAGGGGCAGAGGTGGGCGTTACATTAGTGTGTGTGTTATGCGTTTATTACCCACCTAAGTTGCCGAAATAACTTTGCAAAGTCTCCGTTTTCGCCTGTCAATCAGGCTGGTCAGGTCGCATGGGCGTTGTCTTCCCCCAGATTTGGCGTAGTTTTCCGTTGGTGGCGTAGTGGTGTGCGCATGCCCAAAGTCCGGAATCCTCTTCCAGGGGATTTAAAATAGCGCGGTGTTCGTTATTGCATTGGTGATCGGTGGGCGCGGCCATCTTCCTTTGGCCGCGCGTGCGCAGAAGCGGCGCTCTGCTGGCCGCGGCTTCAGGAAAATGGCCGCCGCGATATCCATCTGCGCACGCGCGGCATCCCGCGGCCATTTTCCTGAAGCCGCGGCCAGCAGAGCGCCGCTTCTGCGCACGCGCGGCCAAAGGAAGATGGCCGCGCCCACCGATCACCAATGCAATAACGAACACCGCGCTATTTTAAATCCCCTGGAAGAGGATTCCGGACTTTGGGCATGCGCACACCACTACGCCACCAACGGAAAACTACGCCAAATCTGGGGGAAGACACCACGCCCATGTGACCTGACCAGCCTGATTGACAGGCGAAAACGGAGACTTTGCAAAGTTATTTCGGCAACTTAGGTGGGTAATAAACGCATAACACACACACTAATGTAACGCCCACCTCTGCCCCTATTTAACGCTATTTTTATCCCATCTTCCAAAAACGTGGTGACAGGTTCCCTTTAAGTTAATCTTAAATTAAAAACCATAAATTCTAGCCCAGACCCTGATACCTAATGCATGGCCCATGGCTGACTTCTGCTGTGCCATTATCAATTTTCTACTATAGGTCAATTGATGCCACTTTTCATCAGGTCTGCCCCTAATTTTTGGAATTGTTTGGACTTCAAGTTGGGTCTCCTTCATGGGTGTTGTCTTAATTTGTCAGACCTCTCCGAGCACTAGGCCTACACCTGTCACTTATCCACCTGATCAATATTTGAGCTAGAAATGCTCGTTCAAGTCCTGTTCAATGCATCCATGCTGTGCAATTACCTGCCACAATGTGATTATACTGCGGAACAGACTTGGGCCCCATTCACATGTCTGAGGCTTTTTTGTGGATAAAACACAGACTTGTTGTAGTAGATTCAAGATTCAAAGAAGCTTTATTGACAGGACCAAATATACATCAGTTTTGCCAAAGCAAGTGTATAAAGGCAATAGGGATAGGGACTGTGGGGATGTTGGGTAGGAGCTGTAGGGGAGGTGGATGGGGGCAGATCCTGGGTGGGGGCTATAGTCCATGGCATAGGGCAGGTGGATGGGGGCAGATCAATTGTGGGGGCTATAGTCCATGGCATCATAGTTCTCTTTCTCGCAGTCTATGACATGACATTCGCTCACATACCGCGCTGCTATCTCCACTGCTCTCTCTTCTTCTCCCAGCAGGATATATGTCTTCTCTTCCTCCTTCATGGTGATGAAGTCTGGGAAGAGATGTGAGAGTCTCCTGAAGTGAGTGTCCCTCACTGCTGAGTATTTGGAGCAGTGTAGCAGGAAGTGGGTTTCGTCCTCTATGGCCTCCTGATCACAGTGTTGGCACAGTCTTTCCTCCCTGGGCTTGTAGTTCTGCCTGTGTCGGCCACATTCGATGGCCAGACTGTGGGCACTGAGTCTATATCGGCTCAGGATCTTGCGATCTCTGGGGTCCGGGAGTTTCTCCAGATATGGGGCCAGTCTGTATTCTCTCTGTAGACTCCGCTACGTGTTCAGTTTCTGTGAGCTGATGATATCATTCTTCCAGTCACTGACATACCTCTCCTGGCCTTCGTCTGCCATCTTCCTGATTCCGTATAGTATATACCGTATACCGTATATCCCGTAGTATATACCATTTGTACTCTGAGTCAATTGATGGCACCTTTCCAGGTGTCTGCCCCTAATTTGAGCTGTTTGGGAAGCTTTTTGCCCCCCCTGAAGGTGTTGTCTATGTGTTTGGTTTTGCCTCCCATTGCATTCAATGGGGTTTGGGTACATTCAATGAACCGTTCGGGGACCAAACCTTGAAAGGTTCGCTCATCTTTATTTAAATATCCGGTAGGAACCCCAAACTTTATAGTTCAGGTTCACTGATCCCTAGTGGCATTGTGTTTTTATAGCATAATCAGGCATAGTAGACACAGACTACAGACTATTGTGACATCATTAAGTCAGAAAACAGCTCATCAGTGTATATACATGCAATTGTGACATTACTACAATATAATAAAGAATATGAACTCTGCAGTGGATTTGCAGTAATAAAAATAGGCAAAAGACGTTGTTAAGTTATTTCCACAGGGTTTTGTTTTTTTTACTTTCTACATATGAGTCATAAAACATTCTAAAGAGGTTTAAAAACAATAACCTTCAGATTAAACTGCTGAATTTGCCTTGGGGAAGCCAGACATGTAAATGAATTTAGATGAATGTAATACATGGATGTTTCAAATTTGCATCCACTGTTATAGAACAGCTCTCAATTTTGGGTCTTGGGACCCACGATTTGATGTTTCTTTACCATATGAATTAAATATGAATTCAATTACATTAGATTATGTTATCACTTTTTGGATCTTAAATTAAATTAATATTACATCTAGAAAATTAATTTTTCAATTGTCAATTTTTTTAGTAATCTCAAGGTCATCTCTGATATCTAGAGTTAAAATTAAATATTTGTCAGGACAAAGAATAGGATGACTTGTATGCATCCGATAGACAATTTCCTTTCCTCAGTAGTATCCATAACAATTCTACAACTGCTAGTTTAGATACACTTTGTTTCTATTGCATCTATAAGAGTGGACAATTCAATGAAATATGAATATCATGACAAAGTAGCAGAAGTAATGGGTGTAGGCTGGTATTATTGCTTCTCACATAAAATTGACTAGTATGTTTTTGTGGCTTGTAATGTGGGTAATGAATAACAGGTTACGCCCTGAACAGTCATATAAATTATCTATTTTCTTATATGCTTATATAACAAAAATGAAAACGAAAATGGCTTAAAGGCACCATTATATGGCTTATTTTCTGGGTTTAATGTAAAAAAAAATGCATGTAATTACATTGCCATTGTAATGTTTATTCTCAGTCAACATATGAAGCAACTTAGTGAACGAGGTATTAAAGTTTTAGAAACTGAAGATAAATGTTGTGTAATAAATAGCTTTAATGTACTGCAGGAAATAAATAGTAGCACATGTAAAAAATAAGGGGACAAAAAAGTAGAAAACTCATACCACCACGACAAGGTGTAACCAAACAGGATGGTCCTTAAAAGGAATCTGTCAGTAGGATGAACCCTC
Source organism: Ranitomeya variabilis (assembly GCF_051348905.1). Taxonomy (NCBI): domain Eukaryota; kingdom Metazoa; phylum Chordata; class Amphibia; order Anura; family Dendrobatidae; genus Ranitomeya; species Ranitomeya variabilis. The sequence goes on from NC_135235.1 coordinate 488,038,156, forward strand.
CTAAGCTGTCAATATGGGCATGTAGGTCATAGGAAGCTAAGTAAAATAATACCTTGATATCTGTGGTCCGGTGCCTTATTCCAGAAAAATGCACATTTTTCCTAATATGTAAATGTGCTATTATCAGCTATGGGCCGAACATAGATCTCCCACAGAATCTGTCTCCAGAGCTTTTCTTTTTTAAATGAAAGGGAATGTTACCAGTGTGAGACATGTAATGATGGAAAATCTGTTCTCCTGATCAACATGTCTCACACTTGTAATGCTCTGGAGGCAGATTCTCATGCAGATCAGCATCTTGCCTGTAGACCTTAACGGCTCTTTTACAAATGGAGAAAAACATGAATTTCTCTGGAATATGACAGGTATCACTTACTATGACCTACATGCCCATATAGATGCTCAGGAGAGTTGATCCTATTCACAGATTCTCTCTAGTTACATAAAATCTAAACAACCACTGGTACTTACTAAGTTCACCCACATATCACCTACTGCAGTGTAACAATCCCAACCATCTGGGGATCAATGATTATAATCTGCAAAAAACATGCTACTTGCACATAGTGAATAATGGTGGAACATACAGTCATGGCCCAAAGTGTTGACATCATTGAAATTGTTCCAGAAAATGAAATGTTTTTCCCAGAAAATTATTGCAATTACACATGTTTTGTTATACACAAGTTTATTTCAGCAAACGGGGCTGCTTATCCACCATCTGAAATATCCTGCATTGCAACCTTTCATCATTTTTTTCTCTTCTGTTCACATCCAGGGAGAATAGTTACAGTACCATGGGTTGTAAATGTCTTGACTATGTTGCACACCATGGAAAAGGAACATTAAGATCTCTGGAGATGGTCTTGTAACCTTGAGATTGTAGATATAGTTCAACAATTTGGATTCTCAAGTCCTCAGACAATTATCTTCTCTATCTGTTCGCCATGCTCAGTGTGGCACACACAGACACACAATGCAAAGACTGAGTCAAAGTCTTCCCTTTTTATCTGATCTCATGTGTGATTTTCATATTGCCAACACAAGTTACTTTCCAACTAGCCAAGAAAGGTGGCAACAATTTTGTCCATGCTCATTTTGGCGTATTGAGAGAAATGATGTCCAATTTGCCTTTTTTTCTCTGTTTTTTGTGTTGTTACAATACACACAAAGGAAATAAACATGTGTATAACAAAACATCTGTAATTGCAATAATGTTTCTGGGAGAAATACTTCATTTTCACACTTTTCCAAATGGTGTCTTCCCCTCATCCTTCAAACATGCCTCAATCACACCCATCCTCAAAAAGCCCTCCATCGACCCATCCTCTGTGTTTAGCTATCTACCGACATCACTTCTCCCTTATGCCTCAAAACTACTGGAACAGCATGTACATCTTGAACTGTCCTCCCACCTCTCCCCCTGCTCCCTCTTTGACCGGTTACAATCTGGCTTCCAACCGCATCACTCAACTGAAACTGCCCTAACTAAAGTCATCAATGACCTACTTACCACCAAGAGCAAACGACACTACTATGTCCTCCTTCTCCTGGACCTGTCGTCTGCCTTTGACACTGTGGACCATTCCCTCTTGTTACAGATTCTCTCATTTCTTGGCATCACAGATTTGGCCCTATCCTGGATCTCGTCATATCTAACGGACCAGACATTCAGTGTCTCCCTCTCCCACACCACCTTCTCACCTCGCCCCCTGTCTGTCGGTGTTCCCCAAGGCTTAGTTCTAGGACCGCTACTCTTTTCCATCTACACCTTCAGCCTGGGACAGCTCACAGAATCCCATGGTTTCCAGTATCATCTTTATGCTGATGACACATAGATCTACCTATCTGGACCTGACATCACCTCCTTACTGACCAAAATCCCACAATGTCTGTCCACTATTTCAACTTTCTTTTCTGCTCGCTTTCTAAAACTGAACATGGACAAAACAGAATTCATAATCTTTCTCCCATCTCACTCTACCCCTCCACCAGACCTATCCATCAATGTCCATGGCTGCTCATTTTCCCCAGTCCCGTATACTCGGTGCCTCGGGGTGATCCTTGACTCTGCCCTCTCTTTCAAGCCACATATCCAAGCCCTTGCCTCCTCCTGCCAACTCCAACTCAAAAACATTTCCCAGATCCGTACATTCCTTGACCAAGAAACTGCAAAAACGCTTGTGCATGCCCTCATCATCTCCCACCTTGACTATTGCAACCTCCTACTCTTTGGTCTCCACTCTAGCACTCTTGCACCATTCCAATCTATCCTAAACCCTACTTCCCGACTAATCCACCTGTCTCCCCATTATTCCCCAGCCTCTCCTCTCTGCCAAGCCCTTGACTGTCTTCTTATTGTCCAGAGGCTCCTGTTCAAAACCCTAACTATAACATACAAAGCCATACACAACCTGTCTCCTCCATACATCTGTGACATGGTCTCCCGGTACTTACCTAAATGCAACCATCGATCATCTCAAGATCTCCTTCTCTACTCCCCTCTTATCTTTCCTTCCCACAACCACATACAAGACTTCTCCTGTGCTTACCCCATACTCTGAATTCTCTACCCCAACACATCAGACTTTCGCCTACCACAGAAACCTTCAAAAGGAACCTGAAGACCCACCTCTTCCGACAAGCCTACAACCTGCAGTGATCCTCAGTCTACTGAACCGCCGCACGACCAGCTCTACCCTGTCCTAGTGTATCCTCTCCCATCCCCTGTAGACTGTGAGCCCTCGCGGGCAGGGTCCTCTCTCCTTCTGTACTTATGTGTGCCTTGTATTGCTCATATTTATTGTACTTGTCTATGTAAGCAACTATTTTCACATGTAAAGCGCCATGGAATAAATGGCGCTATAAAAATGAATAATAATAATAATTTTCTGGAACAATTTCAAGGATGTTAACATTGTCACCAATGACTGTATGTATTATAACACCCACATATAGTATATAGCACTGTGTATCTAAGTATTCTAGACTTCATACGATCAATAGACTGCACTAAAATCATAGTAGATACGCCAACATGTCGGTGTATAAGAGTCCATACAGTAGGTCCATTTTTCTTATTTAAAAGCTGCGAGGCACGGTTCTCTCCACTGTCTAGTGATCCCTGCAGTCCAGATCTCATTACAAGGATTAAAAGGTTACAATCAAAGATCCTAGAGATCTCAGTTTAGCCCAAGCCATGCCTGTTGCAATACATTTGGGACTCTCACATGTAAATAAAATTTCCATACTGTTAATTATAAAAAACTTATCATACAAAGTGCAATATTACCAACAATACCATTATACAGTACTTCTGAACTATACCACTATATAGTTATTGATAAATCCTGTATACTAAGGGTACTAATATCAACATAGAGTGACCATACATAGGCAATGTGCAGACTGTATAATTCCAATACAGTGAAAAAAATCCCCAAATTTTCATTTGAGAGTGATTTTAGTCTCTCCTGGCTTGTTATCTAGTTGCCCTGTACCATAAGTGCAATGTAAATACATCACTGCCCTGCCCATGTTGGGTCACATATATAATATATTTAGTCTCCGTGTCCTTTAGCTGCAAGCTTAAGTATGGGGCATGTGCCCTGTATACTCAGTGCTAACAATTCCATTGGTACTTGGAGTAGAGAAAAAATACTACTGTGTGATAACATGGGGCAACTACTTTTGCCGGCATTATTACTGTGCAAAGACACTATTTCTGTGGGGCACAAAGAGTGCATTATTACTTTATGGTAGACACTAAAAATTGAAGGTTTAAGTCCCCTAGGAGGGAAAGGGTTATACAAATCTGAAAAGAAAATTGCTAAAAAAGTTTTAAAAACTGTTGAAAACATATTTAGAAACCTAAATGTTCAAGTCACTCTCTTTTTTCAAATATGAAAATAAATTAATGAAAATGATGAAAAATAACCATATTTGGTATTGTTGTGGAGGTAAAAGTTTAATCTTTCAAAAAAAAATAAGAAAAATACACAGAATGCTCGTTGCAAACAGCGCTCTTGGTACTTATTGCAGAGTAAAAAGGCTACTTTGTGGGGGCATGAAAGGGGGCAACTACTGAAGGGAATAAGGTAGATATTTTTACTATGTAAGGAAATATAGGTGTGCAACATAAAGAGTGCATTGTTAGTTTATGGCAAACAGATGCAAGTTTTGCAGCCTTGCAGGTTCAAGTACCCCATAATGTTCTAAAAATGTGTAAAAAGTTGTTAAAAAATTAACCATATTTGGTTTTGATTTGTCTGTAAAATTTAATCTTTCATAAAAACACACGGAAAATAACTGTAAAAAAATTAAAAAAAATTCAGAATGATTGGTGAACACTAGGGTTGAGCGACCTTGACTTTTTTAGGGTCGAGTCATGTTTCACGAAACCCGAAAAGTCGAGTCGGGCGAAATCGGCCGATTACTGCGCAAAGTCGAGGATCGGCCGGAACACGAAACCCTATGCACATCGATGGGGATTTTTTATTTTTTTTTTCTCTCTCTCTCTCTCTCTCTCCTCCGTCCCAGCACAGAAAATTTCGTTTTACACATTCCAAATCGCTACTGCGCACAAGCGATAAAATGATGATAGGCGTGCATGCCCTAACCCCTATGTCATCACTCTGCCCACGCTCCTTCATTGGCTGTAAAAATGGCGCTAAACGCGTCATACGAAACGCGACTTTGGCGCCAAGATCGCGTACCGCATGGCTGACCCCACACAGGGATCGGGTCGGGTTTCATGAGACGCCGACTTTACCAAAAGTCGGCGACTTATGAAAATGAACGATCCGTTTCGCTCAACCCTAGTGAACACCCATAGTTTATACATGAGCCGGCCTACGGGGGAGCAGAGAGTACTTACTGAGAGACACAGTCAGACAGGCTAGTAAAAACAGGCTACTCCCTGAGGCTCGAGTAGCCTCATTGTAGGCCGCAACTGTCTCAGCCAATAGCTTGTAAGGCTATGTCCTCACGACCATATATTCGGCCCAAGTACTGTCATTATAGAAAAACTGATCTTACCCAGACAACACTCGGACCAATGTTGTTCAGTTAGGCTGTTCAGATACCAGTTTTTTCACATGGACCGAATGTCTGTGTGAAGAAAATTCGCAGCACTAGTGTCTTCCATATTTCGGATTCACCTATTCAAACCTATGGATGAGCAAAAAATTGGATCACGCAAATCATCAGTTTAGTATCCATTTTTTATGGATACATTACAAAAGAAAACTGCATTCGGTCTTGTTAATTTTATTAATTGCTGATTTTTAGCAACGAATGCCAAATAGAAGTAAAATATGAACATAAAGATTGCACACTGACGGAGATACAGATACAAAATCATCTGTTTTTTTCTGAATGAAAATTAGACAATTTTTTAATATGTTTGCCTGAACTTAACCTAGTTCCCAAATATTGCTTCATGGAAACATGGCAATGATCACCCTTGAATGAGCAAAATTCTTGTACTTTTTTTACTAGCGTAAAAATCATTGCTATCAGCAATGTTTAAACAAGGGGGGTGTGCTGGCCAATAATACAGTGCCGTATGGGAAAAGGACAGTCAGTTACAATCATTCTGTTCCCATCAGCCATTTGTTGGCCCATGTAAACAGGCCAGTGAGCAACTGCCTTTCGGCTCAAATGTAGTCAATCAGCATTTGTTAATGGTCTGAAATTGACCAATCTGAAGTGACCATTATTTCTGTCTTTGAGAGCTTCTGATTAGTCATCGAAGTTAAAACGAACACTCACTCTGTTCTAGTATGCAACCATCTAGCCAATTTACTAATTGTTCTGTGCAGTCTATCAACTTCAGTTAGGCTATGTTCATATCATAGCTAGGCTTTCATACATACTCAGTGGACTCTGTATTGAAAAGACTCCTTTGTATATAAAAAAAAATCATATGGTATCCAGTGAAAAAGCGGCCCACCGGGACTCTAATGCCCAAAGGCTCGCATAAATCTGGAGAGGTATACTATTATCCATGGAGTAGAGCTGGTGTGTCATAAAAGATGTATTTTGGATATGTTGCCATATGTATACTTTTTTGTGCTCCTTATCTTTTAAGACTCCCAAACACCCCCCACTTATAGTACTTGGGTGATAAGTTACTTAAAGTAAATTTCCAATTGTGCAAAATAAAGGTTATATACAGTAATACAGAGATAATATCACTTCCATTACCAATTTTGCCATCAAAAGAACCATGGACTTTTCGCAGTCTTTGCTGTTTTCTAAGTTCCCATCTGCAATGCAGTCTAATGTAATGTGGTTGTACAAAACTGCAGACGAAAACCTAGGAGAATGCATGGATCACAACCTTTGTTTTTCTACAGAACCGAAAGTACGCTTTAAGAAACGTAGCTGAAAGTTACGGTCATGCAGGATATTCGTCTAGGTGAAGTTTTGCACCATGAACTATGAACTTTAAGAGTAGATGAACATGATCAGTAAATGCTGCAGGTTGGATGCTGCGTACTTGTGCAGCATCCAACCTGCAGCATCCAGATGTTACAGCATAGTGGATGGAATTTCAAGAAATCTCATGCCCACTATGCGTGCACCGACGCCTGCGGCTTACCTGCAGAGATGGACATGTGGCGCGTCTCTCCAGACTGCAGCATGTCTATTTATCTTGCAGAAACGCACGCTTCCGCAAAATAAATGTCACCCGTACAATGTATTGCACGCGATGATTCCACATGGTTCATTGAACACATGCGGAATCACCTGCGTTCAAAAGCCAGCAGTGCTTTGGACATAGCGTACATGTGCTTCATCCAAAGCGCTGCCAATTTCTGACTGTGTGCACCTACCGTAACTTATTCCTTATTAATGTGATTCTACTGTACTCGATATTTTGTTATTACTTTGAACATGATTACTGCAAGTATGAGAAGGGTTAATGGGCTTTAAAATTTCTCCATTTCCCCACAGAAAATAGATATTTGCGTGAGGTTCCAGCAACAAGACACCATGTACCAGCTTATCACCAGGGCACCCTGCTAGCATAGAGAGATGGCCCAATGTAGGCAACCCCTTATATGGAGAACCTGTCAGTCAGGCTCTTTTTTCTCAGACTCAGTCTAGAAATGATGTTAATTGTTTTTTTTAAACTATTTTGCTGTGTTCTTAGCATAACAAAATACTTATTTTGCCACCATATGCCCCCATTGGTGCTGCTGTTAAATTGTGCTAATTGGGTGGGTTTTGGGTTGAATTCATTCCTTCCCTCTCTGGCTGCTGACAGTATACTCCCTTCTTATTACTCCTGAGGAAGGAGTCTTCCGAGCTATATTTCTGTGCTAATGCATAGGCTGTTTCCATTGGCTGCTCTTTAGAGAACAAAGGATCATTAGATAGACAACTGGCCATGGGGAAAATGGTTGAGCATGTGTGTGGCCACCAGCACTCTTATTATTAGGCAGATGTGCACATTGACAGATGTCAAAATTATTCAACCCTCATTGTAAATTAGGCTTCTTAGCAAAAGCGACAAATTTTCAGCTATTTGCAATAAACCATCAAACAGAAACAATTTAAACAGCTCAACATAATTGATGTAACAAATGATTTCACCAAATAAATCACAAATACCACTTTTACTAACTACTGCAGTCTCAGAATAAGTCAACTCCTTCATGGCAAGCGTCTGTCATACTAAGTAGAGCACCTTTGGCTGTTATGACACTACAATTATTCTGCATAGCCAGACACCAGTTTCTGGCAGCATTCCTGGGGGGAAGCTTAACTCACTCCTCATGGGCATTGACCCCTTGTTCACTCATATACAGTACTTGGGTTTGTATACTACAACTGCCTTCAAATTCCAAGACATTCTATGAGGTTAGGTCACCGATGACCAGATGCAAGATAAGCAATGCCTATCTAGTCTCACAAGCATTGATATGAATATACTGCTGGTGAGCCACTCAGCACAGTCTGCACAAAGCCCAACATCATCTTCTCCACCACCTTTCACTCTTTTGCTTGTCTAGGCATTAGAAGACAGTAACAGGTGATCTGTGCAAGAAAAATTTAGCTGGGGATCTTCAGTCCTGTAGGAGCAGGAGCAGAAGATCATGGGAGTGAAAATGGACAGATCATGACTTATTAGCTGAGCCTAGCTACATATTGGTTCTTCTGGTTTTCAAAGTGGAGAGATGTCAGTGTCAAGAAGCCAGGCATACCTACCTGCCAAATTTCACACTGAAAAAAAAGAAAGAGAAAGATGCACATATTACGATGACTCATATTAACATGACAGTCTGACAGAGTTTGAGCCAAGTGTCATTAGCATCATCGGCCTGATTCTCTCACATAAGGGAATCGACGTCTGTGTGACGCTGGCCCTACTGTGTTAAACACTCCTCTTTTTCCTTATTAAAAATCGAAAAATAAAAAAATAACAACTTCCAGTCCATAAAGGTCCATAGAAGTTCAACTTATCTAAATATAAAATTAAGTTAACACAAGAAAAAATTCTAAGCATTTTATGCATTTCTTTGGTCAAGACTTCTTAATAAAACACAATGAAAACGTCATATGCGTCCCAAATTTGGTATCAATCAAACCGTTAGTTCACAATCACAACGCAAAAAATAAGTCCCTCAATTGACAGAAAAATAAAAATTTTATGGTCTCAAAACATTACAGTATGAGCAACATTTTTTAACAAACATTAATTTTTTTTATTTAATAGAAAAACAACTTATGTAAGTTTGGTGTCATTGTAAATGTACTGGCCTGGAGATTCTTGTTTCAGAGTCATTTTTACAACAGAATGAATTCTGTAAATACAAAAACCATAGTAGAAATGCAATTTTTCTTTCACAATTTTATTGTAAAAAAAAAGAAGAATCCAGCTCCATGGAAATAGAAAACTCTTCTTTATTGGTGTGACTAGAAACACTTCAGTCGGTGAATGTAAAATACCATGGTAATGGCATGTTTCCATGATTAAGGGTTTTGCTACCTGAAACTAGTTGTTTTATCCATTACCATGACATTTTAAATTCACCAACAGAAGAGATTCTATCCAGAAGAGTTTAGTTTTGGAACTGGATTCCTCTTTCTTTGCAATTATACATGTCCATGGCACGGGCGCTTCATCTGCTCCGAATCTTCAGACATTGCATACGGGTGAGCTGGACAATATCTTTCCCAGACAATTTCATTGTACTTGGATTTTTTTCTGTTTTCCAATACAAATAAATGTTAAAATGAATGGTGTCATTCAAAATTAGTACTAGACTCCTGTCCACAGACTCAATTAATCAGTCAGTCTCTATCCTCTACAACATGGGCAAGACCAAAGAGCTTTCTAAGGATGTCAGGGACAAGATCATAGACCTACACAAAGCTGGAATGGGCTATAAAACCATATGTAAGACACTGGGTGAGAAGGAGACAACTGTTGCAATAGTAAGAAAATGGAAAAAATACAAAATGACTGTCAATCGACATTGATCTGGGGCACCATGCAAAATCTCATCTCATGGGGTATCCTTGATCATGAGGAAGGTGAGTGATCAGCCTAAAACTACACAGGGGGAACTTGCTATTGATCTCAAGGCAGCTGGGACCACAGTCACCATGAAAATCAATAGTAACACATTATACCATAAAGGTTTAAAATCATGCAGTGCCCACAAGTTCTCCCTGCTCAAGAATGCACATGTGCAGGTCCATCTGAAGTTTGCCAATGAACACCTGGATGATTCTGTGAGTGATTGTGAGAAGGTGTTGTGGTCAGATAAGACAAAAATTGAGGTCTTTGGCATTAACTCAACTCGCTGTGTTTGGAGGAAGAGAAATGCTGCCTATGACCCAAAGAACAAGCATGGCGGTGGAAACATTATGTTTTGGGGGTGTTACTCTGCTAAAGGCACAGGACTACTTTACTGCATTAATAGGAGAATGGATGGAGCCATATACTGTAAAATCCTGAGTGACAACCTCCTTCCCTCCACCAGGACATTAAAAAAGGGTCATGGCTGGGTCTTCCAACAAGACAATGACCCAAAACATACAGCCAAGGCAACAAAGGAGTGGCTCAAAAAGAAACACTTTATTAACCTCTTTACCCCCAAGGGTGGTTTGCACGTTAATGACCAGGCCAATTTATACAATTCTGACCACTGTCCATTTATGAGGTTATAACTCTGGAACGCTTCAACGGATCCTGGTGATTCTGACATTATTTTCTCGTGACATATTGTACTTCATGATAGTGGTAAAATTGCTTTGATATTACTTGCGTTTATTTGTGAAAAAAAGGAAATTTGGCAAAAATTTAGAAAATGTTGCAATTTTCCAAATTTTAATTTTCATGCCCTTAAATCACAGAGATATGTTACACAAAATATTTAATAAGTAACATTTCCCACATGTCTACTTTACATCAACATAATTTTGGAACTAACATTTTTTTGTTAGGGAGTTATAAGGGTTAAAAATTGACCAGCGATTTCTCATTTTTACTACACCATTTTTTTTAGGGACCACATCACATTTGAAGTCACTTTGAGGGGTTTATATGATAGAAAATACCAAAAAGTTACAACATTCTAAAAACTGCACCTGTCAAGGTGCTCAAAACCACTTTTAAGAAGGTTATTTACCCTTCAGATGATTTATAGGTATTTTTGTAATGTTTAAAAAAATGAACATTTAACTTTTTTTCACAAAAAAAATACTTCAGATCCAATTTGTTTTATTTTACCAAGGGTAATAGGGGAAATTGGACCCAAAAAGTTGTACAATTTATCCTGAGTACGCCAATACCCCATATGTGGGGGTAAACCACTGTTTGGGCACATGGCAGAGCTCAGAAAGGAAGGAGTGCCATTTGACTTTTCAATTCAAAATTGGCTGGAATTTAGATAGGATGCCATGTCGCAATTGGAGATCCCCTGATGTGCCTAAACAGTGGAAACTCCCCACAAATGACCTCATTTTGGAAAGTAGACACCCTAAGGAACTTATCTAGATGTATGGTGAGCACTTTGAACCCCCAAGTGCTTCAGAGAAGTTTATAATGTGGAGCCGTAGAATAAAAAACCATATTTTTTCTCAAAAATGTTCTTTTCGCCCCCAATTTTTTATTTTTTCAAGGGTAACAGGAGAAATTGTACATCAAAAGTTGTTGATCAATTTGTCTTGAGTACGTTGATACCCCATATGTGGGGGTAAACCACTGTTTGGGCGCATGGCATAGCTCAGAATGGAAGGAGCACCGTTTGACTTTTTCAACGCAGAATTGGTTGGAATTGAGATCAGACGTCATGTCGCGTTTGGAGAGCCAATGATGTGACTAAACAGTGCAAACCCCCCACAAGTGACCCCATTTTGGAAATTAGACCACCTAAAGAACTCATCTAGAGGAGTGGTGTGCACTTTGACACCCCAATTGTTTCACTGTTTATACTGTTTATAATATATAGCCATGAAAATTAAAAAATCATTTTTTTTCCACAAAAATATTTTCGCCCCCAATTTTTTATTTTCCCAAGGGTATCTGGAGAAATTGGACCCCAAAAGTTGTTGTGCAATTTGTCCTGAGTACGCTGATACCCCATATGTGAGGGGGAACCACCGTTTGGGTGCATGGTAGAGCTCGGAAGGGAAGGAGCGCCGTTTTGGAATGCAGACTTTGATGGAATGGTCTGCAGGCGCCACATTGCGTTTGCAGAGCCCCTGATGTACCTAAACAGTAGAAACCCCCACAAGTGACCCATATTGGAAATTAGACCCCCCAAGGAACTTATCTAGATATGTCATGAGAACTTTAAACCCCAAGTGTTTCACTAAAGTTTATAACGCAGAGCTGTGAAAATAAAATAAAAAATATCCCACAAAAATGATATTTTAGCCCCCAAATTTTTAATTTCCCAAGGGTAAAAGGAGAAATTGGACCTCAAAGTTGCTGTGCAATTTGTACTGAGTACACTTATACCCCATATGTGGGGATAAACAGTGTTTGGGCGCATGGCAGAGCTCGGAAGGGAAGGAGCATCGTTTGACTTTTCAGCGCAGAATTGAGATCAGACATCATGTCGCATTTGGAGAGCCCCTGATGTGACTAAACAGTGGAAACCCCCATAAGTGACCCCCTTTTGGAAACTAGACCACCTAAGGAACTCATCTAGATGAGTGGTGTGCACTTTGAAACCCCAATTGTTTCAATAAAGTTTATAATATATAGCCGTGAAAATTAAAAAATCATTTTTTTCCACAAAGATCTTTTCGCCCCCAATTTTTTATTTTCCAAGGGTATCCGGAGAAATTGGACCCCCCAAGGAACTTATCTAGATGTATTATGATAACTTTGAATCCCCAAGTGTTTTACTAAAGTTTATAACGCAGAGCTGAGAAAATTAAAAAAAAAATGGCCCCACGAAAATGATATTTTAGCCCCCAAATTTATATTTTTCCAAGGGTAACAGGAGAAATTGGACTGCAAAAGTTGTTGTCCAATTTGTCCTGAGTACACTGATACCCCATATGTGGGGATAAACCACTGTTTGGGTGCACGTCGGGGCTCGGAAGGGAAGAAGTGGCGTTTTGGAATGCAGACTTTGATGGAATGGTCATGTTGCATTTGCAGAGCCCCTGAAGTGCCTAAACAGTGGAAACCCCCAATTCTAACTCCAACCCTAACCCCAACACACCCTTAAACCTAATCCCAACCCTAACCACACCCCTATCCCCAACACACCTCTAACCCCAACATACCCCTAACCCCAACACACCCCTAACCCTAACACACCCCTAACCCTAATCCCAACCCTAACCATAACACTAACCACACCCCTTACCCGATCACACCCCAAACCCTAATCTCAACCCCAACACACCCCTAATCCCAACACACCCCTAACCCTAATCACAACCCTAACCCTAACCACACCCCTAACCCTGACACAACCCTAACCCAGCCGTAAACGTAATCCAAATCCTAACCCCAACTCTAGCTCCCACCCTAACCCTAACTTTAGCTCCAACCCTAACCCTAACTTTAGCCCCAACCCTAACTTTAGCCCCAACCCTAACCCTAACTTTAGCCCCAACCAACCCCAACCCTAACCCTAACTTTAGCCCCAACCCTAACCCTAATGGGAAAATGGAAACAAATACTTTTTTTATGTTATTATTTTTCCCTATCTAAGGCTGTGATAAAAGGGGGTTTGATTTACTATTTATAGCAGGTTTTTATAGCGGTTTTTATGTTTGGCAGCCGTCACATACTAAAAGACGCTTTTTATTGCAAAAAATAGTTTTTGCATCACCACATTTTGAGAGCTCTAGTTTTTCCATATTTTGGTCCACAGAGTCATGTGAGGTCTTGTTTTTTGCGGTATGAGTTGACGTTTTTATTGGTACCATTTTCGGGAACATGACATTTTTGATCGCTTTTTATTCCGAGTTTTGTTAGGCAGAATGAACAATAACCAACAATTCATGATTTTCTTTTGGAGGGGGGCATTTATACTGTTTGGTAAAATTGATAAAGCAGTTTTTTTCTTCTGGTTAGTACGATTACAGCGATATCTCATTTATATCTTTTTTTATGTTTTGGTGCTTTTATACAATAAAAACTATTTTATATAAAAAATAATTATTTTTGCATCGCTTTATTCTGAGGGCTATAACTTTTTTTTACGCTGTATTGCGGCTCGTTTTTTGCAGGTACCATGTTTATTTATATCCGTCTTTTTGATCACGTGTTATTCCACTTTTTGTTCGGCAGTATGATGATAAATCATTGTTTTTTTGCCTCGGTTTTTTTTTACGGTGTTCACTGAAGGGGTTAACTAGTGGGACAGTTTTATAGGCTGGATCGTTACGGACATGGCGATACTAAATATGTGTACTTTTATTGGGTTTTTTTATTTACAGAAAGAAATATATTTATTCGAACAATATATATATATTTTTTTCTTTATTTAGGAATTTTTTAAACAAATATTTTTAAATTTCCTATGCCACCGGAACGCTGCGATCATGTTTGATCGCAGTTTTCCAGGGATTAATGTGCTGGTAGCGGTCCGTGACATCAGATGTGAAAATCAGCTGACACCCAGCCGCGATCGGCCATGCTCCCCCCGTGAGCGCGGCTGATCGCATATGACGTACTATCCCATCGATGGTCATACAGGCCTGGGTCACCTCGACGGGATAGTACGGCTAATGTCAGAAAGGGGTTAAGGTCTTGGAGTGGCCTACCCAATCTTCAGACAGTAATCACATAGAAAACTTATGGAGGGAGTTGAAGCTCCGAGTTGTCAAGCGACAGCCCCAAAATCTTAATGATTTAGAGATGATCTGCAAAGAGGAGTGGACCAGAATTTCTCCTGACATGTGCGCAAACCTCATCATCAACTGCAAAAAAGTCTGAATGCTGTGCTTGCGAGCAAGGATTTTGCCACCAAGTATTAAGTCCTGTTTGCCAGAGGGATCTAATATGTCTCACTGCAAAATGCAAATATATTTATATAATTTATACAATGTGATTTTCTGGATTTTATTTTTGATATGCTATCTCTCAATGTTAACACTAACCTACCCTTAAAATGATAGACTGTTTATGTCTTTGTCAGTGGGCAAACTTAAAAAATCAGCAAAGGATCAAATAATTATTTCCTTCACTGTATATTGTAATGTCAGTCTAAAAGTAGCAACAGCCATTTAATTACATATTTACTAACTATACTGGAATATCAGGGAAGCTGATGGAAAAACAGAGAGACCTCCAGGACTTCTGAAAAAAATTCCATTTCACCCAGGCTCTGCCCTAAACACGCAGAGACAAACACTACTAGATGCCTCCTGTGCATGATGACGACGTGCTCTGTCATTAAATGGAGGTTCAACATCCAATTGTATATGTAAGGGCCAGTGAATGAATGTAAAGGGGGCCTAGATATGTTTGCCATGTCTGTATACTTCTCTGAAGGTTGGATTACATGTTTGGAAAGTATGGTTGAATAGTGGCAACAATTTAGAAGTGTCCATTGTACAATAGAAACAATGTAGAAGTGAAGACTGAACTCTCAGTGTCTGCTGCCACCAAATCTTGCTTCAAATCTCTTGTAGTCACTCAATGTTTTTTGACCACCTGCCTCCGCAGTAATCTTGTGACAGCCATTAACTGCATCTTGTTTCTTTTACATTCAGGCAGTGTAGCCAGTGTTAATTTTAAACAAGCAAATTATTTTTCCACCTGTATCTCCAAAAACATTCAATTTTCAGAAGGACAGTGTCAGGATTTGACCTGGCTGGAGGAGCTGGGTCAAGAATGCTGCATTATTAACTATAAACTAGCTTATGATGAGTCAGTGATAGGGACTGTAACCTATATGTCTGAATGGCACTGTGGTCTGAGACAGGACTGTTGGATGATGTACTCTATGTTTTCTGCCATGGACTAGTACAGCGGATAATTTGTGGCCTGGACCATGAGTGTTTTGTGTCCTGTGACATAAAGGAAAAATGTGGCCTGCAGTGAAAACATCTCCCGGAAGTGTGTGTCTCCAAGTTTTGTCTGCCCTTGTTTCTTGAGAGAAACTGCGGACTGGTGTAATGCTCTATTGAGAAAAGCATAAAACAAAGCAGTCAGAACAAGAATATGAGTGGAAATGTGACAACTAAAACAGAGTTGAGCCCTAACAGTATATTATACACTTAGAATTCCCAATGTTAGGCACTGTGCCTCATTTTAACACTTTCGTAACAAGGACACATTTTTTAAATGTGACCAGTGTCATTTTATGTGGCAATAACTCTGAAATATTTCAATATATCCAAGAGATTTTAAGAATATTTTTCATGACACATTATGCCTTATTAATGGTAAACTTAGTTTGATATATTTTGCATTTATTTTTTAAAATATCAGAACATTTTCCAAAAATTTAAAAAATTTGCAAATTTCAAACATTGAATGATTATGCCTTTTATTCAGATAGTCATACCACACAAAAAAAGTTATGTAAAAAGTTAATAAATAACATTTACCTTCTGTCTGCTTTACATCAGCACCACTTGTAAAAATGTTCTTTTGTTTTGAAAGATTGTCAGAAGCTTTAAAATATAACAGCAATTTTCAATTTTGTCAAGAAAGTTTACAAAACTTAGGGACATATTCAGTTTTAAAGCGAAAAATCCCAAAGTGATATCATTTTAAAAACAGCACCCCTCAGCATATTCAAAACCAATGTCAGGTAGTTTATTAACCCATCAGGTGCTTTTCAGGAATTAATGCAAAGTGGCATGACGGAAAACAAAACTTTTATTTTTACCACCTAAATGTTGCTAACTTCTGAACAGTCTTTTATAGACTCTAAGGCCGCTATTTGGCCATGAATTGCCATCATGACAGCCATCAGGATCACACAATCATGATCTCAGGGTGCCAATGAGGTTAAAGATGTAGCCCCACATCTAGATGCCATAATCATCATTGACAGAAGCATCTAAGGGCTTAAGTGACCATGGTTGGTGCCAACACTGATCGTGACTGATGCAGCAGAATGTCATCCATTGCTGACACCTGCTGTATTTCACACATAGAGGGATGTTATGCAATTATACCTCAGGTCAGTAAAAAGATATATTGGTGGTCAATAATGGGTTAAACTTGCACCAGAAAACCCTTTTTCATTAGAGTCTGTTTCTTACTGGTTCATACTGATATATTCAGTGCATACAATAACTATTAAGACTAGAAACTCATACAAAGGACTACAAAATAAATAATTAAAATTGGAAGTGGTGCTCAGTCTCATAATTTTTGAAGAATTGGCTAAGACCCCATGAGAGACAATTTAGGACACCTCCATTTGGATATGCTGTACTTCTCCGTTAACTAATTCAATGATTGTATTCTGACTCTGTTCTCCACATTTCATCTGGTATGCCGGAGATTAATAGGATGCCCAGTAATAAAATAATAACATTGCGTTTCTCTCTGTTATTTTGACTGTATTTGTGTAAATGAGATTTGTGCAATGCGATATATGTAAATGCACCCTAAGCAGTCAAAACTTAAAATAAATTAAATTTGGCACATTAAACAAGGTTACCAATTTGGCATTTAATGTTGCTTAAAAATCAAAACTAACACTGCTTCTCTGTATTTTTAAAACAGATGGCTCCTTCCTTCATTTAGCTCCAGATTTTTGGTAACCATCCAGAAGAGAATTTTCTTTTCTTCTTTGCAAATGCCACTGTTTACAACAGGCTGTATGTAGATATAGGATTCCTTTCATGTAATATGCAGAAACACATAAATTATATATTGTGAAGTTACTTTAATCCACCATCTGTGAGAGGGAGGACTCCAGATCTCTATGTGCTGGGTGGTACTGTAATAATGAGTCCATCTTAACCTTTGCCACTGCATTCAATGTAGGGTTGACTTCCTCTTGTATATTTATCCAAGTAGGAAAGGGAATAAAATGCTGAAGATCCATAAAAAGCTCTTTATAGTCTTCACAATTGCCCTTAAAACTAACATACTGAAGTTGGAACACCCCAATAAAATGGGAGAAGGAAAATGGAGAATCTATTGACAGGACTCCGATCAATTGTCCAGGAATCTGTGACCAGTGGGCAGGAGCCCTGCGATTATCCTTACCTCTCGACATTCCCAGCTCCTCTTTTGATTTGCCAGGCTAGCGTCATGTCATGTGGGCATCACGACACTATGAAATTGTCACTCCAGCCTAGCTAAGAAGAGCCAGAAATGCCAGGAGATAAGGAGATTTGAAGGCCTCCTATCCAGCTACCTGGATGGCCGATGCACCAGAGTCTTGTGAATCCAGTCTCCTGTCTCTAGTTTACTGAGATTGTCCTTCACTTTAAAGAGAATCTAACTTCTAGACAAGCACATCATGACTTCTCTGCAGTTCCTTTCATTATTATTTATCAGACTGTTATAATGTTATTTCCATTTTTCTATTAATTATTATCAATAAATGTTACATTTTAGGCTAAGTGCCAATATACTGTAAGGTAATATAGCCTTTAATACTGAAGAACAGAATTGTTCATTGCCACTTTTCTAAGCAAAATTCTATCATTTGTAGCACTTGAGAGATTAGAAGGCCACATGAACTGTTGTACACACCGACAAAAAAAGTTGTGCTTGTAAAAGTTAGGCAGAAGTTATGTAGTTAATGACGCATTGCTACAGTCATGTCGAGTAATAACCCAAAAGGTAGTTAAATAATGAACCCTAAGGAACCTACACAATTTACTTCCATTGTAACTAGAACATTGGGGGAGGTTTCTTCAGCAACAAGCCCACCTGACAGATACCGGACTACACTGAAGTGGAGGGAGGCAAAGAGATGTCTCAAGAATTTTTCTTATGGGATTGTATATGATCAAAAATGGTGAATATTTTGGTAAATGTTGATTACATTAATTTTTTTTGTTTACTTTTTTACCATCATTGTTGTCTGAAAGATTAACCGTAGTTTGAATCAACAAAAGATAGTAATATCTTACTAGAGATATCTGCATCTTTCTCTTCTGGAGCTGATCATACATTGACAATTCACAGGTAAAAACTGTTTTCAATGAAGACAGATTTTCCCATTACTAAGATCAGAGATGACAGATGGTGCTGATAAAGTTCTATGGAAACTGTAACTGTCTATTCCGAAGAATTATCAGCAGCATGTCTGTGTCTGCTCCCAGTTTCGCCCTACTCCCCCCTCCACATAATTTTAAAAGCATGAAATGCCATCTCCTATCTCAGTAATGTGAAAATTTGTCTTCACTGAAGACAAGTTTCACCCATGAATTGAGAATTTTGAGAATAAATTATCAGTCCAAGTGGAGGAGCGAGCAGATGTCACGAGTGTGTCACACCAACCTGGGAGATCTGGGAGTTGAAGATCACTGCGTATTCTGAGTCGCAGATCTTTCATTTAGCCTGTGTATTTGGTTCCCATATTAAATGTATTTGGTTTACTTTGGTACTGAAGAGGTTAACAACCCTTTCTACACTGGTCAGAAACATGCAGCTCTATTTTAGCTGCTTCTGGGCATTAACCTTTACTATAAAACTTGTCTAGACCCTCTGTGTCCTTCTGGTGAAAGCTCTGCTTCCTAGGAAACGCTGTGTGCTAAAGCTAAGTAGTTGAACTTTGGAGTTGGAGTTGTGGCGTTCTGTAGGTTGCTTTTGTACGTATGTGTTTATCTCCTGTTCCCTTTTCTAATTCAGTTTATTCTTCCCTGTCCCGATCCTCCTCCCTATTATTTATTAGTACTTTTGTATGATAGAGGTTTTCTGTTATCCCTGTTTTTGTCTTTGTGTCTGGTTTAACTTTCATTCCAGTCTCATGCCTCATGGTGTGGGGTAGGGGACAGATTAGGGTTTTTATAGGAGCATAGTAAGGTCGGAGATTCAGGCTTCTCTACCTTTAAGAGTACACCTGGGACAATGATACCTGCTCCAAGGACAGTTTGAGGCCCTTCTTTTTTACTGAAGATCTTCACACCGTTTCACCGGCCAAAACATTTTGTATCTTTGTATGGATCCCATTGTAGTGCTTGTCAAACAATTGCAGGGCTTGTTGCTTAAAGTGTCAGATCTGCAGTCTAGGGTTTCTCAGCAGCAGACTGTTGGTATGACAGACAGTCAGGCTGGACCGGAACAAAAGGTTACCCTCCTGGATAGGTTTTCTGGGGGTTGGGATAAATTTATGGTGTTCCGTGAAGCCTTCAAGCTGTATTTTAGCCTTCATCCTCGTTCGTCTGGGAATGAGGAGCAATCGGTTGGGATTGTTATTTGTCTCCTTCAAGGAGTTCCTCAATCCTGGGTCTTTTCACTTCTGGTTAATTCACTTTCTCTACAGTTGGTTGATGGGTGTTTTGAGGCTCTAGGCCTCATGTATGATGATCCAGACTGGTTCTCCCTTGCTGAGTCTAAGTTACATAAGCTCAAGCAGGGAAAACGGCCGACAGCAGAATTCAGCACATACTTCCATAGATGGGCCATTGACACCCAGCCCGGTGGAATGATCCTGCTCTTAGGAGGCAGTTTTGTGAGGGCCTGTCTGTTAGGGGTCGAGTTCCTGCCTCTACACAGACGGAATCTCGAGCCATCTCCGCTGCGGTCTCCCATTCTTCTCCAGCCGCAGTGGAGCCTGCTCAGCAGAGACGTCGGTCCTAGCGTCTGGCTCAAGTAGATACTCTGCGTCTGGCTACTGCTGTTCTTCTAGGCTCTGCCATTATAGCTAGTACTGGTCAGCGGCGAGAACTCACTTCTGCTTTCTCCCTTCTGAGCATGCCCAAAGGAAAACCTCTCATTGGAGCTCAGGGGTCACACGCTCAGGTCCTGAAGCAACTCCCATTGGTCCTCTAGGAAGGTCCTGAAGTTGCTACAACTATAAAAGGTTTGCATGGCAACTTTGTCATGAGCTTTGTGCCAGTGTGGTCATGTATGCTTGTGGTCAGGGCCCGGCTGAAATAAGCCACTAAAATACCAGCACCTTCAGTGAGGAATTGTTTGTGTGCTTCTCTGACTGCATGACCACTGACTGCTATCAGCTCAGCAGTTAGCTGTGTACTCCTGTGAGATTAACAGGACACAGTGCTTTTCTATCACAGCGACTCTGTGTAGTAACAGAGCTCGCTTATACCACCATATAGTGCCATTTGCTAACAGCAGGTTCTCCTCCTGCATGGTGGACCCCGGGCTGGATACTACCGCAGTTGCGGTTCAGGCTGCTAGTGTGGCTGCAGCAACCTTGTCCACTGCCACCCGTTCTGACTCTTTCTCGCCTCCCGCTGCCAGAGAAATTTTCTGGAAATAGTAAATCTTGTAGGGGTTTTGTGAGCCAGTGCTCTATACATCTTGAGCTTCTGGCCGCACGTTTCCCCACAGAGCGGGCAAAGGTGGGATTTATAGTGTCTCTCCTGTCGGACAGGGCATTGGAGTGAGTGGGCTACGCCACTGTGGGAGCATGGCAATCATGTGGTGCAGAGTGCTCCGTTGTTCCTGAGCACACTGAAACAGGTCTTTTTAGGACCTCGAGTCACCCATGATATGGCGCTCCAACTGTTGGCATTGACTCAGGGCTCGTCTTTGGTCAGCCATTTTGCCATCCAATTCCGCACCCTAGCATCTGAGCTGCAGTGGTCGGATAAAGCCCTTATCCCTATATTTTGGAGGGGGCTGGCTGACCATGTTAAGGACGCTCTGGACACTAGGGAGATTCCCGCCACACTGGAAGAGTTAATAACTGTTTCCACTCGTATTGACCTCAGTTTTCACGATCGGAGGTTAGAGCGAGCCCAGTGTAGGCAGAGGTTTTGGCTGGCTCCCACCTTCGCCAAACCTTTGGAATCTCCAGTCCTGGTCCCTGAGTCACATGAGGCCGTGGAAGTGTCACGAGCGGGATCGAAGTCCCGGACCGCTCGTGCACTCACGGTCTGTCATGTTTGCCAGCAGTCAGGACATCTTGCCACCAGATGTTCCCAGCGGTCAAGGAAACATCAGCGTCTAGTGGTAGTAGGTGGAGGTACACTAGACACGGCGATGTCTGCCTCCAAATTGTCCTTTAAGGGGACAATAACTATAGGCTCATTCTCCCACTCGGTAGAGCTCTACGTGGATTCTAGGGTGGAGGGCAATTTTATGTCTTCTGCCTTCGCCCAACGTCACGCAGTTCCCATGGAAATGCTAGCTCAACCAGTTACCACACGAGTGGTGAATGGGCCGACACTGCCCTCTCAGATAACACACCAGACCATCCCTTTCTCTCTGTCCATGTTGCCATCTCATCAGGAGATAATATCTCTGCTCGTCATTCCTGAGGGAATTGATAAGGTCTGGTTAAGGATACCTTGGCTACGGTACCACTCTCCTCATATCGAGTGGTCCACAGGCAGAATTTTGGGATGGGGTGAATCTTGTGGGGGTAGATGTCAGAGGGAAAGCGTTCAGGTTGCTACTAGGGTTGAGCGAAACGGGTCGGCAATTTTCAGAAGTCGCCGACTTTTGGCAAAGTCGGGTTTCATGAAACCCGACCCGACCCCTGTGTGGGGTCGGCCATGAAGTCGGCGATCTTCTGAATCTGGAATCGGAATTCCGATACCGATTCCCGATATGTTTAAGATATCGGGAATTGGTATCGGAATTCAGATTTAAGTGTAAAATAAAGAATTAAAATAAAAAATATCGCTATACTTACACTCTGATGCGCCCTGGTACTAAGCGGGAACCTTCCTTCCTTAGAATCAGCCTTCCAGGACCTTGCGGTGACGTCGCGGGGACGTCGCGGCTTGTGATTGGTCGCGCGAGCGGTCACATGGGCGACCAATCACAAGCCGCGACGTCACCGTGACGTCACCGAAGGTCCTGGAAGGGCTGATTCTTAGGAAGGAAGGCTGCCGGAAAGAAGCAGGGCATGTCCGAGGGTGAGTATATACCTAATAGGAATATACTCACCCTCGGCTTCTTTCCGGCAGCCTTCCTTCCTAAGAATCAGCCCTTCCAGGACCTTCGGTGACGTCACGATGACGTCGCGGCTTGTGATTGGTCGCGCGAGCGGTCACATGGGCGGCCGCGCGACCAATCACAAGCCGCGACGTCCCCGCGACGTCACCGCAAGGTCCTGGAAGGCTGATTCTAAGGAAGGAAGGTTCCCGCTTAGTACCAGGGCGCATCAGAGTGTAAGTATAGCGATATTTTTTATTTTAATTCTTTATTTTACACTTAAATATGGATCCCAGGGCCTGAAGGAGAGTTTCCGCTCCTTCAGACCCTGGGAACCATTGGAAACCCATTGCACTGCATTGGGTTTCGAGTTTCGGCCGACCCCGACCCCGACTTTTTTATAGGATCGGCCGATTTCACTCGACCCGACTTTTTAAAAAGTCGTGTTTCGTGAAACCCGACCCGATCCTATAAAAGTAAAGGTCGCTCAACCCTAGTTGCTACTACTGAGGTACCCGCAGATCTATCCTCTCTCCCCAAGCAATATTGGCCCTATGCGGACATGTTCTCCAAAAAGGCCGTGGAGACCCTTCCGCCTCACCGTCCTTATGACTGTCTTATTGACCTCTTGCCTGGTACTGAGCCTCCCCGGGGTCGAGTCTATCAGTTATCTCTCCCGGAGACAGAGGCAATGTCTCAGTACATCCAGGAGAATCTGGCAAGAGGATTCATTAGGAAGTCAGTGTCACCTGCAGGGGCTGGGTTCTTCTTCATGCAGAAGAACAGGGAACAACGTCCATGCATAGACTACAGGGGTCATAACGCCATCACCGTTAAGAATAAGTATCCCCTGCCCCTCATATCTGAGCTTTTTGATAGGCTTCGGGGAGCAAGGGTATTTACTAAGCTACATCTACGGGGTGCTTACAACTTGATTCGCATCCGTGAGGGGGACTGTCATGATCTCAATGGCAAGAGATCATAGCATCAGCATATAAAGGAACTAGCTCTTGGAAGATGGGAACTGAGCTGACCATGAACTAAACCTAACGCACAACTAGCAGTGGCCGGGTAGCATGCCTACGTTGATTCTAGATGCCCAGCACCAGCCGGAGGACTAAATAATGCTAGCAGAGGAAAATATTAGTCCTAGCTCACCTCTAGAGAAATACCCCGAAAGGAGACAGAGGCCCCCCACATGTATTGGCGGTGAATTAAGATGAAATAACAAACGTAGTATGAAAATAGGTTTAGCAAATTTGAGGTCCACTTACTACATAGCAGAAGACAGAAAGGACACTTTCATGGTCAGCTGAAAACCCTATCAAAACACCATCCAGAAATTACTTTAAAACTCTGGCATTAACTCATAACACCAGAGTGGCAATTCCTGTTCACAAGAGCTTTCCAGACACAGTAACGAAACTACAGCTGTGAACTGGAACAAAAATGCAAAAACAAACATGGACAAGAGTCCAACTTATCTAGTAGTTGTCTAGGAGCAGGAACAAGCACAGAGAGGCTTCTGATAACATTGTTGACCGGCAAGCAACTAACAGAGCAGCAAGGTTATATAGCGACTCCCACATCTTGATGGGAACAGGTGAACAGAGAAGATGAAGACACCAGTTCAATTCCACCAGTAGCCACCGGGGGAGCCCAGAATCCAAATTCACAACAGTACCCCCCCCTCAAGGAGGGGGCACCGAACCCTCACCAGAACCACCAGGGCGATCAGGATGGGCCCTATGAAAGGCACGAACCAGATCAGAGGCATGAACATCAGATGCATTCACCCAAGAATTATCCTCCTGGCCGTATCCCTTCCACTTGACCAGATACTGGAGTCTCCGTCTGGAAACACGAGAGTCTAAGATTTTCTCCACAACGTACTCCAACTCACCCTCAACCAACACCGGAGCAGGAGGCTCAACGGAAGGCACAACCGGTACCTCATACCTGCGCAATAATGACCGATGAAAAACGTTATGAATAGAAAAGGATGCAGGGAGGTCCAAACGGAAGGAAACAGGGTTAAGAATCTCCAATATCTTATACGGGCCGATGAACCGAGGCTTAAACTTAGGAGAAGAGACCCTCATAGGGACAAAACGAGAAGACAACCACACCAAATCCCCAACACAAAGCCGAGGACCAACACGACGGTGGCGGTTGGCAAAAAGCTGAGTCTTCTCCTGGGACAACCTCAAATTGTCCACCACCTGCCCCCAGATCTGATGCAATCTCTCCACCACAGCATCCACTCCAGGACAATCCGAAGATTCCACCTGACCAGAGGAAAATCGAGGATGAAACCCCGAATTACAGAAAAACGGGGACACCAAAGTGGCAGAGCTGGCCCGATTATTGAGAGCGAACTCCGCCAATGGCAAAAAAGCAACCCAATCATCCTGGTCAGCAGACACAAAACACCTCAGATATGTCTCCAGGGTCTGATTAATCCGCTCGGTCTGGCCATTCGTCTGAGGATGGAAAGCGGACGAAAAAGATAAATCTATGCCCATCCTAGCACAGAATGCCCGCCAAAATCTAGACACGAATTGGGTCCCTCTCAGGAATACCATGCAAACGAACAACATTTTGAAAAAACAGAGGAACCAACTCGGAAGAAGAAGGCAACTTGGGCAGAGGAACCAAATGGACCATCTTAGAGAAACGGTCACACACCACCCAGATGACAGACATCTTCTGAGAAACAGGCAGATCTGAAATAAAATCCATCGAGATGTGCGTCCAAGGCCTCTTAGGAATAGGCAAGGGCAATAACAATCCACTAGCCCGAGAACAACAAGGCTTGGCCCGAGCACAAACGTCACAAGACTGCACAAAGCCTCGCACATCTCGTGACAGGGAAGGCCACCAGAAGGACCTTGCCACCAAATCCCTGGTACCAAAAATGCCAGGATGACCTGCCAACGCAGAAGAATGAACCTCAGAGATGACTCTACTGGTCCAATCATCAGGAACAAATAGTTTATCAGGTGGGCAACGATCAGGTCTATCCGCCTGAAACTCCTGCAAGGCCCGCCGCAGGTCTGGAGAAACGGCTGACAATACCACTCCATCCTTAAGGATACCTGTGGGCTCAGAGTTACCAGGCGAGTCAGGCTCAAAACTCCTAGAAAGGGCATCCGCCTTAACATTCTTAGAACCCGGTAGGTATGACACCACAAAATTAAACCGAGAGAAAAATAATGACCAGCGCGCCTGTCTAGGATTCAGGCGCCTGGCGGTCTCAAGATAAATCAAATTTTTGTGGTCAGTCAATACCACCACCTGATGTCTGGCCCCCTCAAGCCAATGGCGCCACTCCTCAAAAGCCCACTTCATGGCCAAAAGCTCCCGATTCCCAACATCATAATTCCGCTCAGCGGGCGAAAATTTACGGGAAAAGAAGGCACAAGGCCTCATCACGGAGCAGTCAGAACTTTTCTGCGACAACACTGCCCCAGCTCCGATCTCAGAAGCGTCGACCTCAACCTGAAAAGGTAGAGCAACATCAGGCTGACGCAACACAGGGGCAGAGGAAAAACGGCGCTTGAGCTCCCGAAAGGCCTCCACAGCATCAGGGGACCAATCGGCAACATCAGCACCCTTCTTAGTCAAATCGGTCAATGGCTTAGCAATATCCGAAAAACCAGCAATAAATCGACGATAAAAGTTAGCAAAGCCCAAAAATTTCTGAAGACTCTTAAGAGAAGAGGGCTGCGTCCAATCACAAATAGCTTGTACCTTGACAGGATCCATTTCAATGGAAGAGGGGGAAAAAATATATCCCAAAAAGGAAATCCTCTGTACCCCAAAAACACACTTAGAACCCTTCACACACAAAGAATTAGACCGCAAAACCTGAAAAACCCTCTTGACTTGCTGGACATGAGAGTCCCAGTCATCCGAAAAAATCAGAATATCATCCAGATACACAATCATAAATTTATCCAAATAATCGCGAAAAATATCATGCATAAAGGACTGGAAAACTGACGGAGCATTTGAAAGACCAAAAGGCATCACTAAATACTCAAAATGGCCCTCGGGCGTATTAAATGCGGTTTTCCACTCATCCCCCTGCCTGATTCGCACCAAATTATACGCCCCACGAAGGTCAATCTTAGAGAACCACTTGGCCCCCTTTATGCGAGCAAACAAATCAGTCAGCAACGGCAATGGGTATTGATATTTAACAGTGATTTTATTCAAAAGCCGATCAATACATGGTCTCAAAGAGCCGTCTTTTTTTGACACAAAGAAAAAACCGGCTCCTAAGGGAGATGACGATGGACGAATATGTCCCTTTTCCAAGGACTCCTTTATATATTCTCGCATAGCAGCATGTTCAGGCACAGACAGATTAAATAAACGACCCTTTGGGTATTTACTACCCGGGATTAAATCTATGGCACAATCGCACTCTCGGTGCGGAGGTAACGAACCAAGCTTGGATTCTTCAAAGACGTCACGATAGTCAGACAGGAACTCAGGAATTTCAGAGGGAATAGATGATGAAATGGAAACCACAGGTACATCCCCATGAGCCCCCTTACATCCCCAGCTCAACACAGACATAGCTCTCCAGTCGAGGACTGGGTTGTGAGATTGCAGCCAAGGCAATCCTAGCACCAAATCATCATGTAGATTACACAGCACCAGAAAGCGAATAATCTCCTGGTGATCCGGATTAATACGCATAGTTACTTGTGTCCAGTATTGTGGTTTATTATTAGCCAATGGGGTGGAGTCAATCCCCTTCAGAGGAATAGGAGTCTCCAAAGGCTCTAAATCATACCCACAGCGTTTGGCAAAGGACCAATCCATAAGACTCAACGCGGCGCCAGAGTCGACATAGGCGTCCGTGGTAATAGATGACAAAGAGCAAATCAGGGTCACAGATAGAATAAACTTAGACGGTAAGGTGCAAATGGAAACAGATTTACCAAGCTTTTTAGTGCGCTTAGAGCATGCTGATATAACATGAGTAGAATCACCACAATAGAAACACAACCCATTTTTCCGTCTAAAATTCTGCCGCTCGCTTCGGGACAGAATTCTATCACACTGCATACTCTCTGGCGATTTCTCAGTGGACACCGCCAGATGGTGCACTGGTTTGCGCTCCCGCAAACGCCTATCGATCTGAATAGCCATTGTCATGGACTCATTCAGACCCGCAGGCACAGGGAACCCCACCATAACATCCTTAATGGCATCAGAGAGACCCTCTCTGAAAGTCGCCGCCAGGGCGCACTCATTCCACTGAGTAAGCACAGACCATTTACGGAATCTTTGGCAGTAAATTTCCGCTTCATCTTGCCCCTGAGATAGGGACATCAAAGTTTTTTCTGCCTGAAGCTCCAAATGAGGTTCGTCATAAAGCAACCCCAAGGCCAGAAAAAACGCATCCACATTGAGCAACGCAGGATCCCCTGGTGTCAATGAAAAAGCCCAGTCTTGAGGGTCGCCCCGGAGCAAGGAAATCACAATCCTGACCTGCTGTGCAGGGTCTCCGGCAGAGCGAGATTTCAGGGACAAAAATAATTTGCAATTATTTCGAAAATTCTGAAACCCAGATCTATTCCCCGAGAAAAATTCCGGCAAAGGAATTCTCGGCTCAGATACAGGTGCATGACAAACAAAATCTTGCAAATTTTGTACCTTCGTGGCGAGATTATTCAAACCTGCAGTTACACTCTGAAGATCCATTACAAACAGGTGGACACAGAACCATTCAAAGATTAGAAGGAGAGAAAAAAAAAAAAAAAATTTCAGCAGACTACTTATTTCTCTCCTTTCTCAGCCAAGGATTTTAACCCTTTAGTGGGCCGGTCAAACTGTCATGATCTCAATGGCAAGAGATCATAGCATCAGCATATAAAGGAACTAGCTCTTGGAAGATGGGAACTGAGCTGACCATGAACTAAACCTAACGCACAACTAGCAGTGGCCGGGTAGCATGCCTACGTTGATTCTAGATGCCCAGCACCAGCCGGAGGACTAAATAATGCTAGCAGAGGAAAATATTAGTCCTAGCTCACCTCTAGAGAAATACCCCGAAAGGAGACAGAGGCCCCCCACATGTATTGGCGGTGAATTAAGATGAAATAACAAACGTAGTATGAAAATAGGTTTAGCAAATTTGAGGTCCACTTACTACATAGCAGAAGACAGAAAGGACACTTTCATGGTCAGCTGAAAACCCTATCAAAACACCATCCAGAAATTACTTTAAAACTCTGGCATTAACTCATAACACCAGAGTGGCAATTCCTGTTCACAAGAGCTTTCCAGACACAGTAACGAAACTACAGCTGTGAACTGGAACAAAAATGCAAAAACAAACATGGACAAGAGTCCAACTTATCTAGTAGTTGTCTAGGAGCAGGAACAAGCACAGAGAGGCTTCTGATAACATTGTTGACCGGCAAGCAACTAACAGAGCAGCAAGGTTATATAGCGACTCCCACATCTTGATGGGAACAGGTGAACAGAGAAGATGAAGACACCAGTTCAATTCCACCAGTAGCCACCGGGGGAGCCCAGAATCCAAATTCACAACAGGGGACGAATGGAAGACGGCTTTTAATACCAGGGATGGGCACTATGAATATCTAGTGATGCTCTTTGGGCTCTGTAATGCCCCAGTCGTTTTCCAAGACTTTGTAAACGATATCTTCTGGGATATGCTTTCCACCTCGTTCGTAGTCTATCTGGATGATATTCTCATCTGCTCTCCAGATATTGACTCCCACCGGAGAGATGTTTGCAAAGCCTTCGACCTCTTTCAAGCTAATTCCCTCTACGCCAAGTTGGAGAAATGTGTGTTTGAGCAGGAGTCTTTACCATTCCTGGGCTATATCATCTCCGCCCAGGGATTGGCTATGGATCCTGCCAAACTACAGGCTGTGATGGACTGGCAGGAACCCCATTCTCTTAAAGCGGTGCAGCGCTTTATGGGGTTCATTAACTATTATGGCCAGTTCATTCCTCATTTCCCAACTTTGGTAGCTCCCCTTGTAGCCCTCACCAAGAAGGGAGCAAATCCCAAATTGTGGTCTGAGGAGGTCTCCTCTTGACAGTAATGTTCATGAATCAGTGACAAAGTTGAAGTTATGCAGGGGATGGATCTTTCAGCAAGACAATGATCCAAAACACCGCTCCAAATCTACTCAGGCATTCATGCAGAGGAACAATTACACTGTTCTGGAATGGCCATCCCAGTCCCCAGACCTGAATATCATTGAACATCTGTGGGATCATTTGAAGAGGGCTGTCCATGCTCGGCGACCATCAAACTTAACTGAACTGGAATTGTTTTGTAAAGAGGAATGGTCAAAAATACCTTCATCCAGGATCCAGGAACTCATTAAAAGCTACAGGAAGCGACTAGAGGCTGTTATTTTTGCAAAAGGAGGATCTACTAAATATTAATGTTACTTTTCTGGTGAGGTGCCCATACTTATGCACCTGTCAAATTTTGTTTGAATGCAGATTGCACATTTTCTGTTAGTACAATAAACCTCATTTCAAGGCAGAAACATTACTGTGTCCAACAGTTATTATCTATATGAAACTGAAATAGCTGTTGCAAAAAAACAATTTTTTTTATAAACATTAAGCTTAAGATTAATAGGGGTGCCCAAACTTTTTCATATAACTGTAAGCCACTAGAATATCAGCACCTCCAGTGAGGAGTTTGTTTGCATGTATTCAGGGCCCGGCTGAAATAAGCCACTAGAAAACCGGCACCTCTGGTGAGGAACTGTTTGTGTGCTTCTCTGACTGCATGTCCACTGACTGCTATCAGCTCAGCTAGCTGTGTACTTCTGTGAGCTTAACAGGACACAGTGCTTTTCTATCACGGCGACTCTGTGTAGTAACAGAGCTCGCTTATACCGCCATATAGTGCCATTTGCTAGCAGCCGGTTCTCCTCCTGCATGGTGGACCCCGGGCTGCGAACACACCAATAATAACATCTATATTTACTCGGTGCGTTCCGCCAGCCCTTATACTGTCTGAAAGATTAAAAGATGCACTAGCGCTTTACGAGACTCCTGAGTCAAGGAGGCCGCTATGGCTCTGGCCATATGCATTGATAGACACCTTAGGGGTAGATCTGTTGTGACTGCACCCCCTATAGTACTCCCTAAAACCAAGGTTCTCCCTCTGTGCTTTGAAGAACCAATGCAGCTAGGAGGGACCTCCCCTTGGTATGAGTATCTTACAGTTTGCCACAAAACAGGGTTGTGTTTAATCTATGAACAAAAGGGGCATTTCATTGGGCCTTTCCTTCTTTACCTTAAGCACAAAAAAAGTTGGAAAACTTTTTACCCCAGGTTGTATGGAGGATAACAACCTGGGTGTATATATCTCCTCCACATGTGTATCTCAGTTTTTCTTACTCGCAGAAATGGTTATTAGTATGAAAACTGAGAAAATATCCATTCTCTTGGAAAGTAGGGAGTGAGCCAATATGGTGGATGCTCGGTTCACACAAAACCTTAGTCTTTCCTGTAGTACGCTGGCAAAGCCCCATACTTGCTACTCTATGCCTCTTGCTTAGGGAAATTTTATGCAAATAGTGCCTAGCGTGAACCTGCGCTTTGGGGTTCTCTGGTGGAATAAACATATTCCGGTCATGCATTGGCAGGCCATAGAGATTATTAAGTGGAGTGTTTTTTGCTAATACAGGGTGGGCCATTCATGTGGATACACCTAAATAAAATGGGAATGATTGGTAATATCAAATTCCTGTTTGTGGCACATTAATATATGGGAGGGGAAAAACTTTTCAAGATGGGTGGTGATTATGGCGGCCACTTTGAAGTCGGCCATTTTGGATCCAACTTTATTTTTTTCAATGGGAAGAGGGTCATGTGACACATTATTATTATTATTATTATTATTATTATTATTTATTGTTATAGCGCCATTTATTCCATGGCGCTTTACAAGTGAGGAGGGGTATACATAATAAAAACAAGTACAATAATCTTGAACAATACAAGTCATAACTGGTACAGTAGGAGAGAGGACCCTGCCCGTGAAGGCTCACAATCTACAAGGGATGGGTGAGGATACAGTAGGTGAGGGTAGAGCTGATCATGCAGCGGTTTGGTCGATCGGTGGTTACTGCAGGTTGTAGGCTTGTCGGAAGAGGTGGGTCTTCAGATTCTTTTTGAAGGTTTCGATGGTGGGCGAGAGTCTGATGTGTTGTGGTAGAGGGTTCCAGAGTAGGGGTGATACGCGAGAGAAATCTTGTATACGATTGTGGGAAGAGGAGATAAGAGGGGAGTAGAGAAGGAGATCTTGTGAGGATCGGAGGTTGCGTGTAGGAAAGTACCGGGAGATGAGGTCACAGATGTAAGGAGGAGACAGGTTGTGGATGGCTTTGTACGTCATGGTTAGGGTTTTGTACTGGAGTCTCTGGGCAATGGGGAGCCAGTGAAGGGATTGACAGAGGGGAGAGGCCGGAGAATAGCGGGGGGACAGGTGGATTAGTCGGTCAGCAGAGTTTAGAATAGATTGGAGGGGTGCGAGAGTGTTTGAGGGGAGACCACAGAGCAGGAGGTTGCAGTAGTCAAGGCGAGAGATGATGAGGGCATGGACTAGGGTTTTTGCAGATTCTTGGTTGAGGAATGAACGGATTCGTGCAATATTTTTGAGTTGAAGTCGGCAGGAAGTGGAAAGGGCTTGGATATGTGGTTTGAAGGAGAGATCAGCGTCAAGGATAACCCCGAGGCAGCGAGCTTGTGGGACTGGGGAGAGTGGGCAGCCATTTACTGTAATGGATAGGTTCGTTGGGGGGGTCACGTGAGATGGGGGAAAGATGATGAATTCTGTTTTGTCCATGTTAAGTTTCAGAAATCTAGCGGAGAAGAAGGATGAAATAGTGGACAGACATTGAGGGATTCTGGTTAGTAGGGAGGTGATATCTGGTCCAGAGATGTAGATCTGTGTGTCATCAGCATAGAGGTGATACTGAAAGCCATGAGATTCTATGAGCTGTCCCAGGCCAAAGGTGTAAATGGAGAAGAGCAGGGGCCCAAGGACTGAACCTTGTGGGACTCCGATAGAGAGGGGGCGAGGTGAGGAGGTGGTGTGTGAGTGGGAGACGCTGAATGTCCGGTCTGTTAGGTATGATGAGATCCAGGATAGGGCCAAGTCTGTGATGCCAAGGGATGAGAGGGTCTGTAATAATAGGGAATGGTCCACTGTGTCAAAGGCAGCCGACAAGTCGAGGAGGAGGAGAACAGAGTAATGTCGCTTGCTCTTGGCGGTTAAGAGGTCATTGGTGACCTTAGTTAGCGCAGTTTCAGTGGAATGGTGTGACCAGAAGCCAGATTGTAAGCGGTCAAAGAGGGAGCAAGAAGAGAGATGGGAGTACAGTTCAAGGTAGACGTGTTGTTCCAGTAGTTTTGAGGCATAGGGGCGAAATGATATAGGGCGATAGCTAGATACAGAGGATGGGTCAAGAGAGGGCTTTTTGAGGATAGGTGTGATGGAGGCATGTTTAAAGCTTGAGGGGAAAACACCAGTTGTTAGTGATAGGTTGAAGAGATGGGTTAGGGTTGGGATGAAGATTGTGGTGAGGTTTGGGATGAGGTGGGATGGGAGCGGGTCAAGTGCACAGGTGGTGAGATGCGATCTTGAGAGTAGAGTGGCGAGTTGATCTTCTGTAATGGTGGAGTAGTTGGTTTTGGAGGTGGAGGGTAGGGAAGTTGGGAGGAAGGGCTCTGGGGCTTGTTGACCAAAACTGTCTCTGATGTTATCAATCTTCTGCTTGAAGAATGCGGCAAAGTCTTCAGCAGAGATAAGTGAGGAGGGAGGAGGTGCTGGGGGACGGAGGAGAGAATCTTATTGAGAATTTCACAAGAAAAACAATGGTGTGCTTGGTTTTAACATAACTTTATTCTTTCATGAGGTATTTACAAGTTTATGAGCACTTATAAAATGTGTTCAAAGTGTTGGGTTGTCAATGAAACCCTCTTCTAACACTCTTGCCACACTCATAGCAACACCGCAGAAGAAATGCAAGCACAGGCTTCCAGTATCCGCTGTTTCAGATGCTGCATATCTCGTATCTTCACAGCATAGACAATTGCCTTCAGATGACCCCAAAGATAAAAGTCTTAGGGGGTCAGATCAGGAGACCTTGGTGTCCATTCAACTGGCCCACGATGACCAATCCACTTTCCAGGAAACTGTTCATGTAGGAATGCTCTGACCTGACACCCAAGATGGTGCACCACCATTTGGACATTGAGCATTACTGACCAACCATAGACTCATTTATCCATGGATTTAATTACAGATCTTCCTTCTTCCTCTAGTAAAACTGTTATCTTAGTTAGGTTTAGTAAAATGGTTCTCTTTATTGCTTCACTTGCTCTCCCTAATGCCAAGATACTGGCTCAGGAGTTTATCACTGAGATCATGAAGCTTCACGGAGTTCCCTCCGATGTGGTGTCGGATCGGGGGACCCAATTTGTATCTGAATTTTTTAGGGTGATTTTTGCTTGTTTAGGGATGCAACTATCCTTTACTTTGATGTTCCATCCTCAAACCAATGGCCAGACTGAACACCTAAACCAAAGTTTGGAAACATACCTCAGATTTTTTTTTTCAGATAACTAGGAGGATTAGTCTTCTTTTCTACCACTGGCTGAGTTTGTCTTAAAAAATCGCCTTAGTGAGTCCACTGGTAAGTCACCATTGTTTGGCGCATATGGCTACCATCCACAATTCTGTACCTTCACTAAAGATGAGTCTTCAGGGGTTCCTGGGGAGGAACAATTGTCTTCTTCGCTCTCATCTGTGAGGGAAGGGGTTCAGAATAATTTAAGGATCATGGTGGACAAGTATAAACGTATGGCTGATAAAAAATGATTGTCAGGTCCAGATCTGGTAGTGACTGATTTAGTATGGCTTTCCACCAAAAATATTAACCCCTTCCCAACATGCGCCATACGTATACTGCTTTGCGGGAGCTGCGTTCCCGCAATCAGCAGTATATGTACCTTTATAGACCTTTTGGTGATAATTCTAAGGGGTATGTTTGGAGAAAACCAGGCACTGATCATCACCTACCCAATACAATCCCAAAAGTGAAACATGGTGATGGCAGCATCATGTTTTTCAGTTGCAGGGACAGGATGACTGGTTGCCATTGAAGGAAACATGAATGTGGCCAAGTACAGAGATATCCTGGTTGAAAACCTCTTACAGAGTGCTCTGGACCTCAGACTTGGCAGATGGTTCACCTTCCAACGAGACAATGGGCCTAAGCACACAGCTAAAATAACAAAAGAGTGGCTTCAGAACAACTCTGTGACCATTCTTGACTGGCCCAGCCAGAGCCCTGACTTAAACCCAATTGATCATCTCTGGAGAGACCTGAAAATGGCTGTCCACCAACTTTCACCATCCAAGCTGATGAAACTGGAGAGGATCTGCAAGGAAGAATGGCAGAGGATCCCCAAATCCGGGCGTTAAAAACTTGTTGCATCATTTCCAAGAAGACTCATGACTGTACTAGCTCGAGAGGGTGCTGATTAAAGGGTCTGAATACTTATGATCATGTGATATTTCAGTTTTT
Organism: Ranitomeya variabilis; assembly: GCF_051348905.1. NCBI lineage: Eukaryota > Metazoa > Chordata > Amphibia > Anura > Dendrobatidae > Ranitomeya > Ranitomeya variabilis. Next base: position 488,073,247 of record NC_135235.1, read on the forward strand.
CTTTTTTAATAAGTTTGCAAAAATTTCTACATTTCTGTTTTTTTCAGTCAAGATGGGGTGCAGAGTGTAGAGTAATGAGAAAAAAATGAACTTTTTTGAATGTACCATATGGCTGCAATGAAACAAAGAGTGAAAAATTTAAAGGGGCCTGAATACTTTCCGCACCCACTGTACAGACATCAACCCCCCAACTATCACCCCACTTGCCACTGCTACAGTGCAAGTGGGAGAGCAAGGCTAAGTGCCAGAATTGGCGCATCTTAGAGATGCGCTTTTTCTGGGGCGGCTGAGAGCTGATGTTTTTAGCCTTGAGGGGGCCAGTATCCTTGGCCCATTCTTTGGCTATTAATATCAGTCCGCAGCTGTCTGCATAGCGTTTAATGTTTGTTAATTATAGGGGTAACCTACGTCTTTTTTTAGGGTCCCCCATTTTATCAGCCAGTAAAGGCTATGTATACAGCTGTGAGCTGATATTAAAAGCCTGGGAAGCTCCATGGGTATTACCCCCTTCCCAGGCTATAAACATTGGTCCCCAGCCATTGGTTTACCCTCTGCTAGCTACGAAAATTACGCTGGAGCCCACGCCAATTTTTTCAGAAAAATAATCTTTTATTAATTAAATACATGTACAGTAAGCTGCACTCACACTGTACTAATTGTATTTGTCACTGACATCTGTATATCTACCTATTCTATTTGTATTTACTGTATGTAGAGTAATTTTACACTACCGCAGCTGCTGAATTGCTGGATTTTCTTCTATCTAACTATGTAATATATATACACATATATATGTGTGTGTGTGTCACTGACTTATACAGCTCTGGCAAAAATTAAGAGAGCACTGCAAAATTTTCAGTTTGTCTGATTTTTCTCTCTATAGGTATATTTTTGAGTAAAATGTAAATTGTTCTTTTATTCTATAAACTACTGACAACATGTCTCTGAAGTTCCAAGCAATACATTTTGCATTTATTTTCTGAAAATGAGAAATGGTCAAAATAACAAAAAAATGCATTGCTTGCAGACCTTAAATAATGCAAAAAAAAGTTTATAATCATTTAGAAACAATAATACTAATGTTTTAACTCAGGAAGAGCTCAGAAATCAATATTTTGTGGATTAACGATGATTTTTAATCACAGCTTTCATGCGTCTTGGCATGCTTTCCACCAGTCTTTCACACTGCTTTTGGGTGACCTTATGCCACTCCTGGTACAAAAAATTTAAGAAGTTCTTTCTTTGATGGCTTGTGACTATCCATCTTCTTCTTGGCTACATTCCAGAGGTTTTCAATGGGGTTCAGGTCTGGAGATTGGGCTGGCCATGACAGGGATGTGATGTGGTGGTCCTTCATCTACACCTTGATTGGCCTAGCTGCATTGCATGGTGCATTGTCCTGCTGGAAAAAAACAGTCCTCAGAGTTGGGGAACATTGCCTGAGCAGAAGAAATCAACTGTTTTTCCAGATCAACACCTGGTCATCTAATGGTTAGACGGAGACCTGGAGAGGCATACAAGCCACAGTGTCTTGCACCCTCTGTGAAATTTGGTGGAGGAACGGTGATGATCTGGCATGCTTCTGCAAGACTGGAATTGGGCAGGTTATTCTTTACGAAGGACGTATGAATCAAGCCGCATACAAGGTTATCCTGGAAAAACAGTTGATTCCTTCTGCTCAGGCAATGCTCCCCAACTCTGAGGACTGTTTTTTCCAGCAGGACAATGCACCATGCCACATAGCTAGGTCAATCAAGGTGTGGCTGAAGGACCACCACATCAAATCCCTATCATGGCCAGCCCATTTTCCAGACCTGAACCCCATTGAAAACCTCTGGAATATAATGATGGATATGTTGTGGATAAACTTGGCACACACGTGGTCAAATGAAGGTGAGATTTAATTGAAAGAGAGTACATACAATATTGACGTTTCGGTCTCAGATTAGACCTTCATCAATGTACCTCTCAGAGTATTTCACAGATTGACGTTCTAATAGGAGATTAATCCCTCTGCTTGTGGCTGGTACAGCTATAAATAGCAGGCTGCACTTGGTGCCGGTGCTGTGCTATACGGACACGGCATCCATCGCTCGTCACACGCAGGACGAGCGGTGGATGCCGTGTCCGTATAGCACAGCACCGGCACCAAGTGCAGCCTGCTATTTATAGCTGTACCAGCCACAAGCAGAGGGATTAATCTCCTATTAGAACGTCAATCTGTGAAATACTCTGAGAGGTACATTGATGAAGGTCTAATCTGAGACCGAAACGTCAATATTGTATGTACTCTCTTTCAATTAAATCTCACCTTCATTTGACCACGTGTGTGCCAAGTATATCCACAACATAAGTACGGTTTGGGCACCTACTTGTGCACCACAATTTATAGTAGTGCCTACGGCTATCTTCCACGTATAATGATGGATAGTCACGCCATCAAACAAAGAAGAACTGCTTAAATTTTTGTACCAGGAGTGGCATAAGGTCACCCAAAAGCAGTGTGAAAGACTGGTGGAAAGCATGCCAAGATGCATGAAAGCTGTGACTAAAAATCATGGTTATTCCACAAAATATTGATTTCTGAACTCTTTTTTTGCATTATTTAAGGTCTGAAAGCAATGCATTTTTTTGCTATTTTGACCATTTCTCATTTTCAGAAAATAAGTACAAAATGTATTGCTTGGAACTTTGGAGACATGTTGTCAATAGTTTATAGAATAAAAGAACAATTTATCGTATTTACTCGAGTATAAGCCGAGATTTTCAGCCAAAAAAATGGGCTGAAAGTGCCCCTCTTGGCTTATATTCGAGTTATGGAAGGTGGGGGGGGGGTGGCAGGTGAGGGGGAGTGACGCCTGTCAAATACTCACCTGCTCCCGGCGCTCCTGACGCGGTCCCTGCATGTGCCATGGTCTTGGGTCACGGCAGCTTCTTCCCCTGTTCAGCGGTCACTGGTACCGCTCATTAAAGTAATGAATATGGACTCCACTCCCATAGGGATGGAGCCGCATATTCATTACTATAATGAGCGGTACCATGTGACCGCTCACTACAGGAAAAAGCTGCCGCTCTCGAAGACCACGGGACATGCAGGGACCACGTCAGGAGTGCCGGGAGCAGGTGAGTATTTCATATTTACCTTTCCGCGTTCCACCGCCGCCTCATCTTCCGCATCCTCTGCAGTGACTATTCAGGTCAGAGGGCGTGATGATGTATTTCTGTGCGCTCCGCCCTCTGCCTGAGCAGTCAGTGTGGAGAGACGGGAGGCTGAGGAGCAGTTGGCAGCGACAAGAGGTGAGTATGTCAGGGTTTTTTTAGCGCAGCAGCAGCATTACATGTGGCACAATGCTATATGGAGCGTCTATGGGGCCATAAAGAACTGCATGGAGCATTATATGGAGCATCTATGGGGCCATAACTGCATGGAGCATTATATGGGGCATCTATGGGTCCATAACTGCATGAAGCATTATATGGGGCATCTATGGGGCCATAAAGAACTGCATGGAGCATTATATTGAGCATCTATGGGGCCATAACTGCATGCAGCATTATATGGAGCATCTATGGAGCCATAAAGAACTGCATGGGGCATTATATGGAGCATCTATGGGGCCATGAAGAACTGCATGGAGCATTATATGGGGCATCTATGGGGCCATAAAGAACGGCATGGAGCATTATATGGAGCATCTATGGGGCCATAAAGAACTGCATGGAGCATTATATGGAGCATCTATCGGGCCATAAAGAACTGCATGGAGCATTACATGGGGCATCTATGGGGCCATAAAGAACTGCATGGAGCATTATATGGAGCATCTATGGGGCCATAAAGAACTGCATGGAGCATTATATGGGGCATTTATGGGGCCATAAAGAACTGCATGGAGCATTATATGTGGCATCTATGGGGCCATAAAGAACTGAGTGGAGCATTATATGGAGCATCTATGGGGCCATAAAGAACTGCATGGAGCATTATATGGAGCATCTATGGGGCCACAAATAACTGCATGGAGCATTACATGGGGCATCTATGGGGCCATAAAGAACTGCATGGAGCATTATATGGAGCATCTATGGGGCCATAAAGAACTGCATGGAGCATTATATGGGGCATTTATGGGGCCATAAAGAACTGCATGGAGCATTATATGTGGCATCTATGGGGCCATAAAGAACTGAGTGGAGCATTATATGGGGCATCTATGGGGCCATAAAGAACTGCATAGAGCATTATATGGAGCATCTATGAAGACATAAAGAACTGCATGGAGCATTTTATGGGGCATCTATGGGGCCATAAAGAACTGCATGGAGCATTATATGGGGCATCTATGGGGCCATAAAGAACTGAATGGAGCATTATATAGGGCATCTTATGGGGCCATAAAGAATTGCATGGAGCATTATATGGGGCATATTTGTATATGGAGCATCTTATGGGGCCATAATGAACTGCATGGAGCATTATATGGGGCTCCTGATTCAATATGGATATTCAAATACACTTAACCTACTGATGTCTCAATTAATTTTACTTTTATTGGTATCTATTTTTATTTTTGACATTTACCGGTAGCTGCTGCATTTTCCACCCTAGGCTTATACTCGAGTCAATAAGTTATCCCAGTTTTTTGTTGCAAAATTAGGGGGGTCGGCCTATACTCGGGTCGGCTTATACTCGAGTATATACGGTACATTTTACTCAAAAATATACCTATAAAGAGAAAAATCAGACAAACTGAAAATTTTGCAGTGTTCTCTTAATTTTTGCCAGAGCTGTGTATGTATATATATATATATATATATATATATATATATATATATATATATATATAGTATGTGTATATATCTATTCTATCTATTCTAACCTGTCACGCTGTGATTTTACTGAACGCGGCACATGAATTGCTGGCTTTTCTACTATCTACTGTATCTATGTAATATACAGTATATACATATATATGTGTGTGTCACTGACATCTATATATTTATGTATTCTATGTGTATTTATCTATTCTATTTATTCTATTCTACCCTGTAACGCTGTGATTTTACTGAACGTGGCACATGAATTGCCGGCTTTTATTCTTTTACTGAATGTTACCAACTTTTTCCGATTTTAAGAAAAATGCTCATGTTACCAATCATGAATCTGAATGTAACATATTTGTGCCAAATTCATGTTTGGCGATCGTTTTCTGAACATATTCGCTCATCTCTAGTGCCCGCACATACAAAAGAATAAATGAATGGAAGATAGGTACAGTAGTAGTACAGCAAAATACCACATAAAAACAAATGATAAATCACAGAAAACAATGGGTAAGAACCCCAGAAATAAAGTAAAAAATAGTGGTACTAGTAGTCAGATTATCAGTACCGTATATACTCGAGTATAAGCTGAGATTTTCAGCCCAAATTTTTGGGCTGAAAGTGCCCCCTCGGCTTATACTCGAGTCACGGTCGGCGGTGGGGTCGGCGGGTGAGGGGGAGAGGGCGCTGAGGCATACTCACCTAGTCCTGGCGCTCCTGGCGCTCCCCCTGCCCGTCCCACGGTCTTCGGTGCCGCAGCTCTTCCCCGTTCAGCGGTCACATGGGACCGCTCATTAGAGAAATGAATAGGCTGCTCCACCTCCCATAGGGGCGGAGCCGCATAATTCATTTCTCTAATCAGCGGTGCCGGTGACCGCTGACAGAGGAAGAGGCTGCGGCACCGAAGACCAGCTGACCGGGGGAAGGAGCGGGACGCCGGGAGCAGGTAAGTATTACATATTCACCTTCCCTCGTTCCACACGCCGGGCGCCGCTCCATCTTCCCATCCTCTGGCTCTGACTGTTCAGGTCAGAGGGGGCGATGACGCATATAGTGTGCGCGCCGCCCTCTGCCTGATCAGTCAGTGCGGAGAGACGCCGGGACCGGACGCTGAGGAGCTGCAAGCAAGAGAGGTGAGTATGTGTTTTGTTTTTTTTTATTGCAGCAGCAGCAGCAATGGCACAGCTTTATGTGGAGCATCTATGGGGCAACGGTGCAGAGCACTATATATAAGGCACAGCTTTATGTGGAGCATCTATGGGGCAACGGTGCAGAGCACTATATATAAGGCACAGCTTTATGTGGAGCATCTATGGGGCAACGGTGCAGAGCATTATATATGGCACAGCTATCTATGGGGCCATAATCAAAGGTGCAGAGCATTATATATGGCACAGCTATCTATGGGGCCATAATCAAAGGTGCAGAGCATTGTATATGGCACAGCTATCTATGGGGCCATAATCAAAGGTGCAGAACATTGTATATGGCACAGCTATCTATGGGGCCATAATCAACGGTGCAGATCATTGTATATGGCACAGCTATCTATGGGGCCATAATCAAAGGTGCAGAACATTGTATATGGCACAGCTTTCTATGGAGCATCTATGGGGCCATAATGAACTGTGCAGAGCATTATATATGGCACAGCTTTATGTGGAGCATCTATGGGGCCATAATGAACGGTGCAGAGCATTATATGTGGCACAGCTTTATGTGGAGCATCTATGGGGCCATAATGAACAGTATGGAGCATCTATTTTTAATTTTGAAATTCACCGGTAGCTGCTGCATTTTCCACCCTAGGCTTATACTTGAGTCAATAAGTTTTCCCAGTTTTTTGTGGCAAAATTAGGGGGGTCGGCTTATACTCGGGTCGGCTTATACTCGAGTATATACGGTATATACCAAGGTAGAGGGCTATTCAATTCATGCAAAAAAGAGAAATATATGCCAATAGTATAATATATACCGATAATGGGTGAACATCAGGTACTGTTATTCCATATGGTGTGCACGCCAGGAAACCATGAAGATGTACTGAAGGTAGACAGGATGCACTGAATCAATATCCACATAAGTGCACACAATGTGGAGAGTGCCACTGCATTGACAAGTCACAGTTGTAGAAGTAAAAAGTGCAATCTAAATCTATGGGACATAGAAAGGTATTGAGATGTGAGATTACCTGGTGGTGAGCTGTACAGGTGCGGCACATACCCTGACTGAATCATTCGTCAGGGGGTAATGTCCGATATAAAAGGGGTTTAAATAGCAAAAATACCAATAGAGTAATACCGGATAATGCAGCGCATGGGCCGCTCGAAGAAGCTGGAAGTGGCCAGCCCACGCATCATGTGACCGATAACGACGCAGCATGGTCATGTAGTCTGACACTTCGTCAGGACCCTTGATGAAGGACTCGTTCCAAAACGCGCATCGGGGCGCGTGCATACTGGACCTATTAACCCCCCAAAGGTATATTAATTTCTATCTAGACCCATTATACTCTTATATTATTTGCTCTTATGCTGCACTGTTTTCACTTTATGGCCTATAGAGAGAGCACTGAGTTATATTAGGGACCGCTTGTTCTTCACATTACCTTTGTTGTTTCACATTGCGCTTTTTTATACAGTTAATACTGTTTCCATATCTAATTATCTTTTATTCACTACTTTATGTAGCTATTTATTTCCTTGTTTTTTTCGTCATTTTCAATTTTTATACAAAGTAAATGGGTTTTAAGCTATATAATGTCCTTTTTTTAGGGGGCTATTAAATAATTATTTATGCACATATTTTCTGGCATACCTTTTATATTCTGGTCCAGCATACGTGCGCATTGTTTGCATGATTTTATTTATGGAATATTGTTTGCCACATTTCATTATAACCAAGAAATATAAATATTTTTTCACCTACTTTCCTGCCTGGGTTCCCTGTTTTTACATGGTTCTGTATGGGTTGTTGTACTAATTTACTGTGTAATGAAATCATGTAGTGGAGTGTGGAGGTAAATTGAAATGGAAGGTGAGGGTAGAGGAGTGTATATATAAGAAAGAAAGGACACTAATTACCATGGACACTATTGGGTTCTTGAAAAAAATCAATTGTCTACACATAGACTCTAACACATTACTTGTCACATGTGACGTTTAGTCACTTTATGCCAACATTCGACATGCGGACGGTTTACATGCAACACAATTCTTTTTACAGTCTTCACTCATGTCACCAATATTGATTGACTTCATTTTACAACTTTTGCAATTTACTCTATCACACAATTGTTTTCTTTTCAAGGGGTCCTTCAACCTACAGCTCCATGGAACTGCTATGGGAGCAGCCTTTGCAACAGCATATGCCAACCTTTTCCTGGGGCTGTGGGAGAGGGACCTCTTCCTGTCAGATCAACATGTGTCAATGGACTGCATCCTCTTTTGGATGCAGTACATTGACGATATTATTATGATTTGGCAGGCCTCTGTTGAATCTTTGCATCAACTCATGTCCAAAATTAATGATAACAACCTTAATATCCACTTGCCATATCATTTTGAAAGACACACTATTGATTTCCTTGATGTAAAGATTAACAGAGATGACCAGGACTAGCTACAGACTGATCTGTTTTGGAAATCGACAGCTGTTAATGCCCTCTTGCATAACTCTTCTTTCCACATCCCTGTCATGATCCACACCATTACAACGGGCCAATTCTTGAGACTATGCAGAATCTGCTCTGATCTCCTGTATTTCAAACGACAAGAGGAAGACCTTAAAACAACATTTCTGACTAGAGAATACAGCAAACATTCAGTCTAGAAAGCTTATAATAGGGCAAAACACACTACAAGACATCAGGCCTTTTACTCTCACAGACTCACAGTTTACAACCAGTGTGTGAGATTTATCACACAATACCAAACAGGCAGGGAAATGTTTTTCCTTAAAGAAAGAATCAGCTGCAATACCATGCTGTAATGTCTGCATACTCTTTTGCGTCCTCCCCTGCCCAGGAGATGTGGTATGATCAGACCATGGTTTTGAATGGTCAGACACAGACATTACACAGTACATAAAAGCGGCAAATATATAAGATTATCTCAGCACAGGAACTTTTTTTGTGAAGCATAATTATTCCAAGATATCTTGATTAAAATATACTTTGTTCATGGGAAAATCCCTTTAAATGTTTAACCAAATATAGCCTGCTAATTTTTAAGTTGATAATTTTTTTTATAGACCATGAATAATGTTTTAAATTTCCAAATGGCCTTTGGCAGAAAAAAAATTCCCACCTCTACAACCCCCAGTGTTTTTCCATCTTTATATTAGCACTTGCCTTTACTGTTATTTTTTGCAACAGAGTATTTTTTGGTTTTACTGTGCCTTTTTTGTGTGGTTTAACACCCAGTGAATGTGGTGGATGTAGAGGCTTAGACCTGTATTTTGTGAATTTGTTTGCTTTTTTATTTGGATTTTTTTTTAGGCCAGTAACTATGGAGGGTTCGGAAGCTGGGGTAGTAGTTGTAACACTACTGGAAAGACAAGAGATTAGACAAAAGTGGATACAAATGCATCACTAAATATGGGATGTGTGTCAAACACTATGCAACATAATAAATATATGAATTCCACTACTGCTACAAACTTTAAAAAATTATGAGTTACTTACCATAGTTAACATTTTTCATCAAAAGCTTATAGACCACCCACCAGCGAAATGGAGCTCTCATATGCTGGACATTACTCTATTGACTAAATATGAGCTGGGCATGCAAAAAGGAGACATGACAGTGGTATGACAAACAATAATTTATTAAAATTTCAAGGATGTAAAAAAGTGTTTGAGATTTTAATAAATTAATGTTTGTCATTATACCAATGCAAATTGTGTACTCATTCTGTAGAAGAAATTATGGGCCTGATTCTTCAAACCGTTTTCACCAAAATTCTGGAATAAATTTGATTGAAATGTCACTATGTTTTTGCAAAATGAAAAATCAATTGCACCTAAATTTTGCATTTTTACACCAGTCTTGGTCAGCTCCACAAATATATTGCAAAATAGCTAAACTGAGCTTTTATAGGCCTGGCTGAATGAAGTCAACAAATTCATAATAATTTAAGCAACAACAATGCCATGAAATACGATGGATATCTACATTTGTTAAGGTGGCACATGGTAGCTGAAACATGTACCAAATTTATTAAGAGGGCACACTCTGTTGAATAAAGAAGCTGTCCACTATTTTAGCATTGATGACCTATCCTTAGGCACCCCTGCCGATCAGCTGTTGGTGTTGGCGGCGGGGGCTGCCGGCCAGAAATACTTGCGGAGCTGGACATCTTCTGATCATGGTCGAGGCAGGGTACTACACATATGCCTCCTATTCAAATAAATAGGCGTACCCTGCGGTGGCCACTATCAGAAGACTGCCAGCTTCGCACATGAGTATTTCCGGATGGTGGCCCCACTGCCGACACCGATAACAGCTGATCGGCAGGGGTGTCCTGGTGTCAGACACCCAGCCGATCCTAAAATGATGACCTGAGGATCAGTCATCAATGCTAAAGTAGTGGACAACCTCTTAACTCTCCGTCACATACAACTGATCTGACAGGCGCTTCTCTTTTACTTTCATTTCTCCTTCCTCACCAGATTGTGAGGAAAGCCCCTCCCTCCAGGTAGTCTCCTGTCTCTTGAAGGTCTGTGAAACCTGATATCACAGTTGGATTTCAGAGCTTCAGGGGAGAGGATATAGCTGCACAGATCTCTCAGGCTCATTGTATGTGAATACGTCACATTCAGTAAGGTTGGTATTTTATGTTTTTATTCATCACAATAGTTTATTTAGCTTGTTTTATGAATGTATAGCACAAAATGTGAGGATATTTCATAGAAATAAGGGAGATTTTATAAAAGAAAGTGTGCTGCTCAGGCATATACAGTAGTTCCCTAACATATTCCTTCTCTTGCTTCAGATTATCTGCTGAAATGGAGAGGAAAATGTACAATTTATCCAAACAACTTGATGTTGAGGAAGTAACAAACATGCTGTTAGATGATAGAGACCTCACACTGAATGAGGATTTAGGAGAGGAAAGTGAGATTGATTCTCATGATGAGGTGGAAGAATGTGTCCTGGATTCTGAAACAGAGCAAGATGGTGACAGTGGTGAGGATGAAGAAGTTGGATCATATTATATTGGAAAAGATAAAAATACTAAATGGAACAAGAAGCCATTCCAGAAAAAACGTAGGGAACCTTTAAACATTATTACTCACCTTCCTGCAGTAATAGGAACTGCACGTAATGCAAAAACTGCAGTTGAATGCTGGAACAGTATATTTACAGATGACATTCTGGACTCTATTGTCACATATACCAACCAATATATAGACATTATAAAGGACAAGTACATCTGCAACAGAACCATCAAGCCCACAGATGAAATAGAACTGTGTGCTTTTTTTGGATTACTGTACCTTGCAGGAGCTTATAGGGCAAATAGACAAAGTTTGGATGAACTTTGGGGTAAAGATGGGGATGGAGTTGAAAAATTTAGCCTTGTTATGTCCATAAACAGATTCAAGATTCTAATTCGTTGCCTTCGGTTTGACGACAGAACTACCCGAACCGAACGCAAAACACATGACCGACTTGCTCCAATTCGTGATATATTTCAAAGATTTGTTGTAAACTGTAAACAAAGTTATTACCCTGGAGAGAATCTCACTATTGACGAAATGCTCCCTGGTTTTCGTGGTAGATGTGCCTTTCGTCAATATATTCCATCAAAGCCAAACAAATATGGAATAAAAATTTATGCCCTTGTTGATGCCAGTAAGACCTACACTTACAACCTGGAAGTTTATGCAGGAAAACAACCAGAAGGTCCTTACTGTGTGAGCAACAAACCCATTGATGTTGTAAAAAGACTGGCTGAACCCTTATTTGGATCGGGTCGCAATATTACAGCTGACAATTGGTTTACAAGTTGTGATCTGATTGATTATCTGAAAATTCAGAAGCTGTCATATGTGGGAACTGTAAGAAAAAACAAAAGGGAATTGCCGCCACAGTTTGTAAGTGTGAAAGAGAGACAACAGTACAGCAGTATGTTTGCATTCCATAATGGAAAGGCTTTAGTTTCCTATGTACCACATGCCAAAAAAATCGTACTTCTTCTATCAACACTTCATGATGATGCTGCCATCGATCCTGGGACTGGGGCAGAAAAAAAACGGAGATAATTACATTTTACAATGCCACCAAAGGGGGTGTGGATACAGCAGATCAGATGTGCTCCACTTTCAACGTCAGCAGAAACATCAAACGCTGGCCAATGGTCATATTTTTTGCTATGTTGAATTTGGGTGGTATAAATTCACAAGTGATTTATCTTGAAAACAAGCTTGAACCACTCCATAGACGATTGTATCTGAAAAAATTGGCCCATGAACTAGTACTTGGAGAGCTACGCAGGAGAAGCGTGAAAACAATCGGTATCCCCTCTCGCCTTCAAGTTCAGCTCAAAAGGTTCCGCCCAGAAGATGATGGTGAAAAGTCACCATCTGCACCACCTCACAAAAGAAGGAGATGCACCACCTGCCAAACGGAAAGCGGAACCAGAAGGCTTTCAAATTATGAATGTCTCAAATGTCATAAAGCAATTTGCCTGACACATGCAAAAATGGTGTGTAATTCTTGCTATTTGCTCTGCAAGTGTGACTTTTCTGGGGAAACCTCAGCATCTACTTCTGATTGAATATGTTTTTAATAGTACTTAAGGTACCTTAAAATTAAGTTTGTGTTCAAAAATTTTCTTTGTACATTTTTTTGAGAGAGTCGAACTGGGGACTATTTGGCGGGAGTTTTGAAAAGTTTGTATTTCATAGTTATTAGTTTTATGTTAAGTAAATGTTTTTTTTTGCAACTGATCATGTGTAGTCTCTTTTATTACATCCCTATGAAGGTCACTGATCACTTTTAGAGCACTGAAATTGCAAACATTAGATATTACAGGTATTTTTCCAGCAGGCGCCTGACAGGCACATTGTATGTGAACTCGTTAGTCCGAATATTGTATGTGACGGAGGGTTAAATTTCAAGTTATTTTTCCAAGAACAAGGAGTGCGTATGGGTGGTAAATTTTCACCTTACCTTGCCAATATTATTATGGGAGTTTGGGAGCAAAGATTTATTTTTAGTGACAGTAACATATATAGTACATCAAGAATATGCAGTGGTTTGGTCACAATATCGACGACTTCCTGTTCATCTGGAAAGGGAAACAGGAGGAAGTCAAGGATTTCAACACATACATTAATAATAATCACCACGATCTCAAATTCTCATTTTTCTATGATCCCAAACAAATAAATTTTTTAGATGTCACCTTAAGTGGTAACACCACTAAGAAAAATATTATTTTCACCCTTTAGAAAGTCCACTGACTGCAATTCTATTCTCCAGACTGAATTATATCACCCTCTACAATCATGTCACTAAAAACATTCCTTAAGGAGAGCTTATACGCACGAAAAGGAATTCCAGAGGATTTTATCAGAGAATCAGAGGAAGTAATGGATAGATTAAAAAATAGGGGCTACAAATCTTCCCATCTTAATATTGCGGACAGGTGTCCAAAATTGATAGGGTAAATTTGCTAGACAATACTAGCAGAAATAAATCTCTATCGAGTACGTCTAGTGATGCAAATAAATATCATAAAAATACTACAAATAATAATAATCTGAATAAAAATGCCCTTATTACTTTCTCCACAAAGTATAGTCCACAATACCAGGACCTTATACAAATTGTCAAAAAATACTTATCCATTTTAAACTAGGATGCCAAGCTAGCAAAGGTCCTACAACATGCAGATGTCAGATACGTTGCGAGGAAGGCACCAACATTGGGATCTATATTATCCCCCAGCCTCTTTGAACGTAACACTTGAGCACTCACAAATACCTGGCTCTCTACAGCGGACATTTTCAAATGTGGTAGTCATAAATGTATTTTGTGCAAGCATGCATATAAATCTAATGATTTTTCTTCCTTTTCTACAGGTCAAACATTTTCTATTCAGCAGTTCACAATCTGCAATATAAGGGGGGGTCATTTACCTCCGAGATTGTATAGTATGCCGCATTCAATATGTAGGCTGTACCATCAGCCTGTTAAAAAAGCGCACCAGACGTCACACGTCAGATACGATCACCACAAAAGCTTTAAATATTTTGGCTGTGTCCCATTATTTTTCCCATAAACATAATGAAGATTTGTTTTCATTTAAATTCAGGGCTACTGAAAAAGTCAGCAAACCAGCAAGGGAGGGGGTGTTATTTTACAAGAAAAATTTTAAACAGAGAATCCTTTTGGATTTTTAAATTAAATATCAGAACCTCGTCTGGTTTAAATGTCAGATAAGACCTAATTTTACAATATTAGAATAGAGGGTATGCATGTCATTGCATTTACTCTAACAATTTGCATTTATGTCTCTGAGATCTTTAAGGTGCTCACATTTGGATTCATTTACATGCTCCAATCTCAATGGACTTTTATCAACATGTGTTTTTTTAAATTTCTTATATAAACCTATGACTTGAGTATACACAGTGTAACCATGAGTAAGGCTGTTCTAAGCTGAAACGCGTTGGTTGGAATTATGCCATTGGTTGGTACTATGCCGCTGGAATCTGTAACTATATTTCACCTTTAAATGTAGTATTAAACCGTGGATTTTATCTTCTAATTGTTGCCTCGCTGGAATTTACCTCTCTCTTTGCATGACCTCTTAAGCTCTGTTACCTTTACTCTAGTGCACCCTTCATCAAGACCAGTATGCAAAATGTTTGTCTTGATAAACGGGCCCTATAATTTTTCTCTTGTGGCATTAGGCCCCCATGTTTATAGGAACAATGTACACTCATCGGAGATGTACTGTAACTTTTTGTATTTTTTTTTTAACCACTTCATCTCACTTGGAATTTTTTTCCAAATTGTAAGTAAATCGTATGGCAAAATGGATGGTGTCAGTCAAAACTACAATTCATTCCACAAACAACAAGCTCTCGTACGACTATGTCGACAGTAAAATAAAACAGGTATGACTTTTGGAAGAAGTGGAGTTAAAAATGAAAACTTACTGTATTAAAAACTTAATCCGGAAGCAGGGGGTTAATATAATGTGGATTATTTTATATTGTATATATACTTATTTCACATATACATACAGTAGGTGTTAGATGTAAACCAATCTTTCACATGTAAAGTTGTGGTCTACGTTATTGGCACACTTGATTATTTTTAAGAAAAATAGCATTATCTTCAGAAATAAGTAGATATGCATCAATTGTGAATTATTAGAATATTTTAATAGCATGTCTAATATTGATCAGTCAATAATATCAATGCAATTATTTTAGTAAAGAAACATGAAACATACTACGATATATGAAATGAACAGTATTAAAGCCTTGCCTTCCTAATACTTGGATGCACAACTTTGAGAGACCCCAATCATTTCTGTAGCCATCTGTGAGCTTCTAGCACCTGTGTGATGGCACCTGTGGTCTTTCCCACAGGTACCGGACACAAATTCAGCCCTGGTTCTTAGTATAAGTAGACTATCCCTTTTGGTATTTTCCTTAGCACTAGGAGGAATTCTTCCCTACTTGTAGCAGTGTATTCAGAGTCCAAAAATGTGTGATTTTGAGTGTCCCTCCTTCATATATTAAACAGGATGTGTCTGATCATGTCTCACACATCACATGATCAGATAAGGTAGTAAAATGTTAAAATTACATTTCCTGTAGAATGTTTTTTTCACCATTGAAAGCAATGCACACATGCAAAAAACGCAGCAAAAAAAAAACACTGTTTGTTTTGTGGATGAGCTTTTTTTTCTCTTATTTATTTTGCCTTATACAAGTCATTATCCTGGAAAGGATGTTTCTTAACATTTTTTCCAAATAAAATCCATTTTTTTTTTGTTTTGTATGTTTTATTGTTAATTCCTAAACGTGGCGTAATACTCTGACAACGAGCACCCAAGCTCTTTAGTGTTCACTGATCACTATCCTCCAACTCAACCAGAAGTTGTTTAGATATTGTAATTGGCTTCATTGCCACATTTCAAACCAACTTTTGTAGAATTCTCTCACCAATTTTCTTATTTCCACTACACCTTTGAAGGTTGGTGATTGATTGTTCCATAAATTTTAAACTTCTTGATAACAATTTGAACTATTGAAACTGGGATGCCAAGTTCTTTGAGAATAGCCTTCTATCTTGTAGACTGTTGTGCTTGGTGATAATAGCATTTTTTGGTGTGTTCATACAGTTTTTTTTGTCTCAGCCGAAGAAAGCAATGAACAGTAAATAAAACTGGCCATTTAAGCATCAAAGCCACTTTCATAAGCTAATTAAATTCATGTGAGCTCTTACAAGGTAGGGACAGGTAAGTTTAATTTCTACATAATTAATCACAAGGTAGTCTGATTTTGTCCTTTGGTTCAAACTGAACAGCAGATATTATGAATCATGTCTAGGCCTTGTTTTCAACTCTGTATCCTGTTTCCTACCAAGTTTTTACTTTGTAATTTTTGCTTCTTGTGTTTTTCTGTATTAAACTTGTGAGTTTACATAAATCCAAGTAGTTGCACAAAATATTTTCTTTCTCAAGATATTTTATATGGTGTACATAATATTGAGAGGTGACAATAATGTTTACCACAACTTTACAAGACTTGTCATAAAACACTATACATATTACACCATATGCCGTACCATTGTCTTTAGAGAATCATGTAAATTTTAAGTTAGTGGTACATCATATAGAAAAGGATATAATTTCCACCAAATGTAGTATACACCCACCATGCACTATTTGAAAAAATGATGTTTTCTTATGAGGCATAGTGATACTATGTATGACCACTACCTCTGTACCCCTGGATAGCTTTGAAATAAGCATCAGGAATGTGCCAAAGAGAAAGTAATTTTATGTCATTTTTGGGAATTTGTGATACTAGACCTGAATACAGACTTCAGTTCTTCTTTTTTTGCATATCTGTCTAAAGCTTTTGCACAGTATTGTACTGTTTATATATTTTCTATATAGAATACATATATGTCATCACCAGTATAAATATATACAGCACCGATATATTTATATAGTCATGGTCGAAAGTGTTGGCACCTTGAAATTATTCCAGAAAATTATTGCAATTCCATATTTTGATATACACGTTTATTTTCTTTGTGTGTATTGAAACAACACAAAAAAAAAGAGGAAAAAAAGCCAAATTGGACATAATTTCACATAACCCCAAAAATGAGGACAAATTTGCTGTCAGCCTTAACTTAATATTTCACTGCACTCCCTTTGGAATAAGTAACTGCAATCAGACGCTTCCTATGACCATCAAGAAGCTTGGTACACATTTCAACTGCAATTTTGGACCATTTATTTGCAAACTGCTCCAGGTCTCTCATATATGAAGGGTGCCTTCTCCCAACATAAACTTTAAGAGTTCTCTACAGGTGTTCAATGGGATTTAGATCCAGACTCTTTGCTGCCCACTTCAGAAGTCTCCAGCCATTTCTGGGTGCTTCTTGAAGTATGCTTGGGGTTATTGTCCTGCTAGAAGACCCATGACCTAGGATACAAACCCAGCTTTCTGACACAGGGTACTACATTGCCACCCAAAATCATTTGGTAATCTTCAAATTTCATGATGCCTTGCACACAGTCAAGGCACACTGTGCCAGAGGCAGCAAAACAACCCCAGAACATCTTTGGTCCTACACCCTATTTGACTCTAGGTACTGTGTTCTTTTTTCTGTAGGCCTCATTCCATTTTTGGTAAACAATAGAATTATTTTACCAAAAAGCTCTATTTTGGTCTCATCTGCTCAGCAGATACTTTCCCAGAAAGATTTTTGTTTACTCACGTACATTTTGGCAAACTGCAGTCTAGCTTTTTTATGTCTGTGTGTCAGCATTGGGGTCTTCCTGGGTCTCCTGCCATAGCGTTTCATTTCATTCAAATGTAAATGGATAGTTTGTACTGACACTGATGCCCCCTGAGCCTGTAAAGCAGCTTGAATTTCTTTGGAACTTGATTGGGGCTGCTTATTCACCATCTGGACTATCCTGCGTTGCAACCTTTCATCAATTTTTCTCTTACGTTCATTTCCATGGAGATTAGCTACAGTGCCATGGGTTGTAAACTTCTTGATTATGTTGGGTGTTGTGGACAAAGAAACATCAAGATCTCTGGAGATGGCCATGTAACCTTGAGATTGTTGATATTTTTCAACAGTTTTGGTTCTCAAGTTCTCAGACAGTTCTCTTCTCCTCTTTCTGTTCTCCATGCTTAGTGTGACACACACAGACACACAATGCAAAGATTGAGTCAACTTCTCTCTGTCAGGACTCTGAACATTTTTTATTACCTTTTGTGCATTACTGCCCTTTTCCAAGATGGCGTCTTTGGTCTCATGTGCACTGTGTCTTCCTGCTATAAAACTCCACCCCAGCCTTCAGTCTGTGCTAGAGTATTCTGCCTTGCATCCAGCTTCTGACCTCTGGTGACTCCCTGGCTATATACCTGCTCCTGTGAACCTGTGGGGTTATCCTGCTACTCTGCTCTGAGTTCCTGCTGCATACACCAGTTCCAGTAATCCTCCTTCATCTGCTGCTCGTGTTTGCTTCCATCTGCATTTGCTGGACATGTAAGCTGTTGCTGCTCTGCAAGAACCTGAGACTATTACCCAGGCCTCCCTGGTTGAGCTAAGATATTATTTGAACTGCCTTACAAGCATATCTATCTGTGTTTTGGACTAAGCAAGGACTTATTCGTGTCAAGTATCCTCAAAAATAATTGTGCTTCATAGACTTTCTGCGTGATTGCATTTTCCTCTGAAGTTTCCTATAGACTGCTAAGCTGCATTTAATATTTACTCCAAGTGTTGTGGACTTGAGTTTCTCTCTGCACCTGTTTGAATCACCGAGTGATAATATAGACTTTACCCAGGGGTGGGAATCAGCCGGTACGACCCGGTACGGGGCAGCCGTTTACTAAAATTTCTATCTGCCAGCGTTCCGGTAATTGAAAATGCCATTTTCAATTACCGGAACGCTGGCAGATAGAAATTTTCAAAATGGTTACCACTGGCAGTGGCGTAGGAAGGGGGGGGGGCGGGGGGGGCGGGGGGGGCGCGCCGCCCCGGGTGGCACAATGCGGGGGGCGGCACAATCCGGGTGGCGGGTCGCCGGCGGCGCAGAATTTACCTGTTCGCATCTCGGCTTCAGAAAAATGGCCGCCGTGATCTCCATCTGCGCATGCGCGGCATCCCGCGGCCATTTTCCTGAAGCCCCGGCCAGCAGAGCACTCCACCTGCGCACGCGCGGCCTCAGGAAGATGGCCGCCCCCACCGATAACCAGAGAGAGCAGGATCGCGGTCAGGTAAGCAGAACTTTTTTTTTTTTTTTTTTATTGAGAGCGGCGATCGGGGGGGCCCAGGGCAGAAAGCTGGACACAGGGGGGCAGAAAGCTGGAAACAGGGGGTCAGAAAGCTGGACGCTGGGGCAGAACGATGGACGCTGGGGCAGAACGCTGGACGCTGGGGCTGAAAGCTGGACACTGGGGCAGAAAGCTGGACACGGGGGCAGAAAGCTGGACACTGGGGCAGAAAGCTGGACACAGGGGGTCAGAAAGCTGGACACAGGGGCAGAAAGCTGGACACTGGGGTCAGAAAGCTGGACGCTGGGGCAGAACGATGGACGCTGGGGCAGAACGCTGGACGCTGGGGCTGAAAGCTGGACGCTGGGGCAGAAAGCTGGACACGGGGGCAGAAAGCTGGACACTGGGGCAGAAAGCTGGACACAGGGGGGCAGAAAGCTGGAAACAGGGGGTCAGAAAGCTGGACACAGGGGGTCAGAAAGCTGGACGCTGGGGCAGAACGATGGACGCTGGGGCAGAACGCTGGACGCTGGGGCTGAAAGCTGGACGCTGGGGCAGAAAGCTGGACACTGGGGCAGAAAGCTGGACACTGGGGCAGAAAGCTGGACACAGGGGGGCAGAAAGCTGGACACAGGGGCAGAAAGCTGGACACTGGGGTCAAAAAAGCTGGACGCTGGGGCAGAACGATGGACGCTGGGGCAGAACGCTGGACGCTGGGGCAGAACGCTGGACGCTGGGGCTGAAAGCTGGACGCTGGGGCAGAAAGCTGGACACGGGGGCAGAAAGCTGGACACTGGGGCAGAAATCTGGTCACAGGGGGGCAGAAAGCTGGAAACAGGGGGTCAGAAAGCTGGACACAGGGGGTCAGAAAGCTGGACGCTGGGGCAGAACGATGGACGCTGGGGCAGAACGCTGGATGCTGGGGCTGAAAGCTGGACGCTGGGGCTGAAAGCTGGATGCTGGGGCAGAAAGCTGGACACGGGGGCAGAAAGCTGGACACAGGGGGGCAGAAAGCTGGAAACGGGGTCAGAAAGCTGGACACAGGGGGTCAGAAAGCTGGACGCTGGGGCAGAACGATGGACGCTGGGGCAGAACGCTGGACGCTGGGGCTGAAAGCTGGACGCTGGGGCAGAAAGCTGGACACGGGGGCAGAAAGCTGGACACTGGGGCAGAAAGCTGGACACAGGGGGCAGAAAGCTGGACACAAGGGGGCAGAAAGCTGGACACAGGGGGGCAGAAAGCTGGACACTGGGGGGCAGAAAGCTGGACACTGGGGGGCAGAAAGCTGGACACTGGGGGGGCAGAAAGCTGGACACTGGGGGGCAGAAAGCTGGACACTGGGGGGCAGAAAGCTGGACACTGGGGGGCAGCTGGACACTGGGGGGCAGAAAGCTGGACACTGGGGGGCAGAAAGCTGGACACAGGGGGGCAGAAAGCTGGACACAGGGGGGCAGAAAGCTGGACACGGGGGTAGAAAGCTGGACACAGGGGCAGATTGCTGGACACAGGGGCAGAATGGAGAAACGGGGCATGATTGGAGACACAGGGGGGGCAGGATGACAGACATGGCGGCATGACTGGAGACACTGGAGGCAGGATTGGAGACAGATGGGGCAGGATCATGGGGCAGGATGGATACGATGGAGACAGATGGGGCAGGATGGGAAGATCATATGGGGCAGGATGGATACTCATTAGGGCAGGATGGGAGAACATATGGCTGACGCCAGGAATGAGACACACAGGGGCTAGGATGGCGAATATTATTACCATAGGGGGCTAATTAAGGGATATTATTACTGCAGTGATGTATTTATTTTATTTTTTGAGTACACTGTTTTAAATGGAGGGGCGGTCCTATTACTGTGTACAGTGACAATATGTCGCCTTCTTCATGTGGTGTAATGTAAAAGTTGGGAAAATTAAGTAATGTGTTCTGCAAGTGGAACTCGAGATAACTGTGTTATTTCCTGCAGAGACGAGTCCTGGCTGGATGAAGTGATGGCGGTCTGTGCGGGATGAAAGATGAAGGACTTCACCTAGAGACGTCACTGGTGAGTCAGTGTGTTACCTATACACTGACACTATACACTGTATACTATATACAGAGGTCCTGTGTATAATGTCACTGGTGATCACTGGATTACCTGTACACAGACACTGCATACTAAGTACAGATCTCCTGTGTATAATGGCACTTATGGTGATAGTATTGTGGGGGTTTTTTTATTATTGATCAGTACTATAGTATTCAGTCACTATGTGGTGGTAATATGTGGTCTGGTCATGATGTTTTGGTATTTGTTACTTGTATTTGATATTATTCGATCACTGTGGTGGTAATATGTCATCTGGTCATGGTGTGGCGGTATTTGTGCCTTGTAGATAGTATTATAGAGGGGGGGGCGCCCTGTAGCCTCCCCCTGGGCCCTGCAGCCCCAAGTCCCCACCAGCCTCCCCCTGGGCCCTGCAGCCCTCTAGCCTCCCCCTGGGCCCTGCAGCCCCAAGTCCCCACTAGCCTCCCCCTGAGCCCTGCAGCCCTGTAGCCTCCCCCTGGGCCCTGCAGCCCCAAGTCCCCACCAGCCTCCCCCTGGGCCCTGCAGCCCTCTAGCCTCCCCCTGGGCCCTGCAGCCCCAAGTCCCCACTAGCCTCCCCCTGGGCCCTGCAGCCCTGTAGCCTCCCCCTGGGCCCTGCAGCCCCAAGTCCCCACCAGCCTCCCCCTGGGCCCTGCAGCCCTCTAGCCTCCCCCTGGGCCCTGCAGCCCCAAGTCCCCACTAGCCTCCCCCTGGGCCCTGCAGCCCTGTAGCCTCCCCCTGGGCCCTGCAGCCCCAAGTCCCCACCAGCCTCCCCCTGGGCCCTGCAGCCCTCTAGCCTCCCCCTGGGCCCTGCAGCCCCAAGTCCCCACTAGCCTCCCCCTGGGCCCTGCAGCCCCCAGTCCCACTAGCCTCCCGCTGGACTCTGTAGCCTCACCCCTGGGCCCTGCAGCCCCCAGTCCCACTAGCCTCCTGCTGGACTCTGTAGCCTCCCTCCTGGGCCCTGCAGCACCCAATCCCCACTAGCCTCCTCCTTTGCCCTGCAGCCCTCTAGCCTTCCCTGGGCCCTGTTGGATGTGGCAGCCAGTCATGGACTATATAGGAGGGAGAAGCTGATGTGTATATGACACGATCGTGTTCATATAGACATCACAGTGCCCCTAACACTTTCTCTCTTATTTTTAGCTACCAGCTGAAGCTGCTGGCTAGAAACACAGTGGATGCCACGTTGACATCATGGAAGACTCCTCAAGGTTTGTTTGGTCCTTGAATAATGTATAGAGAAATGCAGAGCTGTAGTACACAACCCGTATAACACCCCTCTCCCATATACAGTATCAGCGCCCTGTTCTTTGGTGCTAGCATTCTTAGAATTATAAAATTGTAGAGTTGGAAGGGACCTCAAGGGCCATCGGGTCCAACCCCCTGCGAATGCAGGTTTACCTAAGGGCAGGCGCACACGGACGATTTTGCTGCGATTATACGGTGCGTATAATCGCAGCAAAGCGGCTGTCAAACCTGCCCTGCGAGCGGGTCTGAGAGTGCTGGAGGGAGCGCATACCTGCGCTCCTGTTCAAAGCCCGGAGTCAACCGCAAGTGTCCTGAACGGGACTCAAATAGGCAGCATCGCGCTGCCTCTCTGAGTCCCGTTTAGGACACCTGCGGTCGGGGCGGGCTCTGTAACAGGAATGACTTTAATACCGTATGTCACAACGTATTCTTGTCATTAAGGGAGACAAACTGCTTCCAAAAATATGAATCGTGCCACTGGGCGTGGCTTATTTGTATGGGCGGGGTTATTGAAAATGGGCGTGGCCAAAATTCCGGCCGCCGCGACTTAGAGGACCTGTTGTTAAAAATTTGAATCCCACCCCTGACTTTACCACTTATAAAACTGTGTCCTGTAGTTGTCTTGTTCCACGCAAAGAGTCTCCTGAGTTATCCCCTATAATTATTACACTCTCCCTTTTATCTGATTTCAGCTGTGATTCTCAAATTGCCCACACCCAATGCTTGGCACAGGTGAGTTTGAACAAGCATCACATGCCTGAAACAATGTTGTTTACCCACAAGTTTGGAAAGGTTCCAACAATTTTCTCCAGCCCATTTTTGGAATTTTGTGTGAAATTATGTCCGATTTGCCTTTTTTTTCTGTTTTTGTGTTGTTCCAATAGATACAAAGGAAATGAGCAAGTGCATAACAAAATTTGTAATTACAATCATTTTCTGAGAGAAATACTTCATTTTCTGGATTTCAATGGTGTGTCAACACTTTCAGCCATAACTATATATACACAGATTGTTATCCTGCTCACCAGAACTTATCCCCTGTGTTTTTCTAAACCAAATATAATAGCACCTATACATCTGTATCCAATCTTTACATGAGTGAAGTCAACTGGTCAATTACACATTAGTATGTGTGTAAGTGTGGTTGTATGTGTACATTTGTGTGAACGTACATTTTATCTTAAGTGCATCCAATGTCAACATTGTAAGACTTTTGAGCTTCTTTGGCGCAATATTTATTTCATCCTCTTCAGATGTGCATCCTGTAATCCTTTATTCCATATTTCAAAAAATATTATTTTATATTTTTTTTACATTTTTTAACAGTACATACAGTGGGGGAAAAAAAGTATTTAGTCAGCCACCAATTCTGCAAGTTCTCCCACTTAAAAAGATGAGAGGCCTGTAATTGACATCATAGGTAGACCACGACTATGAGAGTCAAAATGAGAAAATAAATTCAGAAAATCACCTTGTCTGATTTGGCAAGATTTATTTTGCAAATTATAGTGGAAAATAAGTATTTGGTCACCTAAAAACATGAAAGATTTCTGGCTCTCTCAGACCTGTAACTTCTTCTTTAATAGGCTCCTCTGTCCTCCACTCATTACCTGTAGTAATGGCACCTGTTTGAACTTGTTATCAGTATAAAAGACACCTGTGCACAACCTCAAACAGTCACACTCCGAACTCCACTATGGTGAGACCAAAGAGCTGTCGAAGGACACCAGAATCAAAATTGTAGCACTGCACCAGGCTGGGAAGACTGAATCTGCAATAGGCAAGCAGCTTGGTGTGATGAAATCAACTGTGGGAGCAGTAATAAGAAAATGGAAGTAAGTGGACTTTGGAGTGTGACTGAGGTTGTGGACAGGTGTCTTTTATACTGATAACAAGTTCAAACAGGTGCCATTACTACAGGTAATGAGTGGAGTTTTCCCCACTGTATGGCAATTTGTGTCTCATTGTTGGATGACTTGCCCTTTTGTACTAATTAAAGTAGACACAAAAAGCAAAAGAATGTGACCATGGAAGTAACCTACACAAAATTGACAAGCATGAACAGCAGAAAGCGAATTAATCAGAATATACTTGAATTTGATTTAGTGACTGAAAGACTAATGCTGCCACAGTCTCCAAAATGGCTGACATTGCTGTCAAGTTCCTGTTTACATTTATAATGGTAAAATTTGGAGTTTAATCATGTTAACCTCTTTACCCTTGAAGGTGTTTTACATGTTAATGAGCAGGCCAATATTTATAATTCTGACCACTGTCACTTTATGTTGTTATAACTCTAGTACGCTTCAACAGATCCCGGTGATTCTGAGAATGTTTTTTCGTGACATTTTGTACTACACAATAGTGGTAGAATTTCTTTGATATGACTCGCATTTATTTGTGTAAAAAAACACAAATTTGGCGAAAATTTAGCAATTTTCCAAATTTTAATTTTCATGCCTTTCAATCACAGAGCTATGTCACATAAAATAGTTAATAAATAACATTTCCAACATGTCTACTTTACATGAGCTCAATTTTTGAAACATAATTTATTTTGGCTAGGAAGTTATAAGGGTTAAAAGTTAACCAGCGATTTCTCATTTTGAAACACCTTTTTTTAGGGGTCACATCACCTTTGAAGTCACTTCGAGGGGTCTATATGATAGAAGATACCCAAAAGTGACACCATTCTAAACACTGAACCCCTCACGGTACTGACAGGAATTTTTGGAATGTGGAAAAAAAATGAACATTTAACTTTTTTTCACAAAAAAATTACTTTAAATCCAATTTTGTTTTCATTTTGACAAAGGTAACAGGGAAAAAATGGACCCCAAAATTTGTTGTATAATTTCTCCTGAGCATACTGATACACCATATTAGGGAGAAAACCACTGTTTGGCACACGACAGAGCTCGGAAGGGAAGGAGCGCCATTTGACTTTTTGAACGTAAAATTTCCTGGAACAATTGTCTGATGCCATGTCGTGTTTGGAGAGCCCCTGATGTCCCTAAACAGTGAAAATCCCACACAAGTGACACCATTTTGGAAACTAGACCCCTCAGAGAACTGATCTAGTTGAGTGGTGAGCACATTGAACCCTTAGGTGATCAACAGAAGTTTATAACGTTGAGCCGTAAAAATAAAAAATGTCCCCACAAATATGATTTTAGCCCAAAATATTGCATTTTCATAAGAAATTGCACCATACAATTTGTTGTGTAATTTCTCCTGAGCATGATAATACCTGATATGAGGGAGAAAACTACTGTTTGGGTGCACGGCAGGGCTCGGAAGGGAAGGAGCCTCATTTGACTTTTTGAATGTAAAATTTCCTGGAATCATTAGC